>NW_023330841.1:60753-87953 GCF_011100685.1 Canis lupus familiaris | reverse complement strand
CTGGGTTTCACTTGGGCCTGGTGATTGCGTCCTTAGCTGGTTCCACATTTGGATCTGGTGATGGTCGCCACCTGGGCCTCACATGGCCCTGGTTGAAATATCTCCCCATTGGGCCTCACCCAGTCCTGGTGCCTTGTTCCCACCGACTGATTGCTTTGCGACAACTTCTTGCTACACCTGGAAATGGAGATTCTCGTTCCCACGGACATCATGTGGACACTGGTGGCTGCGTGTTTCTAGCGATTCTCATGTACCTCGTGATCTCTGGTCCCCACCAGGGCCCTCAAAGGGACCGGGTGATGTGGTGTGCCACCTGCATCCACACATGGAACCCTATATTCTGGTCTGCAACTGAGACTACCGGATCTGGGACTATGTCCCACCCCTGGGCTTTCACGCCGGATTTGGGGCCCGGTCCCATCCGGCATCACCTGCGCCTGTGAACCATGGTCCTCCTGGGCAAAATTGGGACCCGGGACTGTGTTCACACACTTGGACCTCTCCCACCTGGTACCATGATCTGGTCCCCCTCTGGGTCTCACCAGTGCCTTGGACCTGTAAAAACCCCAACTGGGACCTGACTTGGACCTGCTGACCTCTGTTACCCTGGCCCTGACATCGAACTGTTGACTCCTGTTCACTTTCAAGGCCCTCCCCTGTACTGTGTGATCTGTCCCCACCTGGTCCGCACCTGGACGTGGTGACTCTGTCACAACCGCGACTCACCTGGACTTTCATACTCTGTGTGTCCACATTGGGCCTCAAGTAGACCTTGTTGACCAGGTCCCCATGCCGGCCTCACAGGACACTGTTGCTCTATCCCCACGAGGGCCCTCAGCTTGTACTGTAAACTCGGTCTCACATGGCCTACTCATCTGGAACTATTTACTTCTGGTCCACCCTGGCTTCACCTGGACTGTATCTGGTCCTGACCATCTGTGACTCGTCCACCTGGGTTCACCTGGAATGGACGCTCTTTCCAACATGGACTTCACTAGTTGAATCTGAGTCCTTAGCTGGGCCCACATTGGATCTGGTGACTGGTTCGCCACCTGGGCCTCACCCTGGACTTGGTTGAATACTGTTGCCACCTGCGCCCGCTGGAACTTGGGACTGTGTACCACCAGACCCTCTCAACCTGATCTGGCTGCTCTGAGTTCCCATAAGGGCTCGGACCTGGTTTCTTGTGGTCTCATCTAGCCTCACCGGAACACAATGACTCTTGATCCATATTTGTTGCCTCTCTTGGCCCTGTGACTCTGTCCTACCTGGGCATAATGGACTGGATACTCTCTTAGATAACCTGGAGTAACCTGGACATGGTGACTGTGGTCCACCTGGGCCTCACTCTGGATGAGGTCACTGGTTCCCACAGGGACATCCTGGACATGGTGACTCAAGGTCCTCACTCGGAATCATGGGACTGTTATCTAGTCCAAATGGGGCCTCACCTGGACTATGATTCCGTCCCCCTCTGGCCTCACCATGACTGTGACTCTGGTCCTCACTGGATATCACAAGAAACGGTGACGCTGGTTCCCCCTTGGGACCCACCCGGAAGATGGGGAGACTGTACTCAACTGGCATCAACACGATTGGTGAATTACTCTCACTTAGGCCTCGTCTGACACCTGTGACTCTTATCCCACTGGCATCAATGGGATGTATGGTTACTCTGGTCCCCACATGGGCCTCACTTTGGATATGATAACTGTCTCCGCACTTGGCTCAATGGTCCTGATGACACTGGTCCCCACCTAGGCCTCAATCTGGAGCTGGTGACTAGTGGTCCCCACCGGGTATCACGCACCTTGACCTGTTGCTCTCGTTCCCACATGAACCACCTTGGACTGGTGACTCCGATCTATCTGCGCGTCACCCACCTGATCTGGACTCTGATCCTATCTGCGTCACCGATCTGGTGACTCTGGAACTCCACCTGGGCATCATTGGTACCGTGATTCCTCTGTCCTCCACACCTGAGGCCTCACCTGGACTATGATGACATCTGGCTACCTCTCTGGGCCTACCCTGACCTGGTGACTCTGGTCCCCATCGGGATGTCACCTGGACCGTGATTCTGGTACCCCTCTAGGTCCTCAACCAGCTCTGGTGACTCTGGTCCTCAACTGGGGCCTCACCTGGACCTAGGTGAATATACTCGATGTGGGCCACATTTGGACCGGGTGACTCTGCTGCCCCTCCGGGGCATCATCGGGAGATGGTTTCCACTGCATGGGCCTGCAGCGTTGGCCTCACCTGGACCTGTTTAAATCTGGTCCCTACCCTGGGCTTCATCGGGACACCGTTCCTCTGCATGGCCTGCAGGTTGGACTCACCTGGAACCTGGTGAGTTGGGTTTCCCACATGGCCTCACACATACCTGGTGACATAGGTCCCAAGTGGGCCTCACTTGGACCTGGTGAATCTGATCCTTACCTGGTCCTCACCCAGAACTGGTAACTCCTGGTTCCCCACCTGGGAATCACCTGGGACAGGGTGAATCTGGTCACCATCTGGGCCTCCCCCAGTCCTGATGACTTTGTTCCCCCACCTGGAACTGATTGCAGTGGACCTCCTTCTTGGCCTCACCTGGAACTTGGTGACTCTCATCCTAACTGGGGCCTAACTCAATCTGCTGACTCTTGTCCTCCCCCTGTGGACCATTATGAACTGGATACTCTGTTCCACACGTGAGCCTCACCTGGACATGATGACTCTGGATCCACTCTGGGCCTCACCCTGACGTGGTGACTCTGGTCCCCATCCGGATGTCACCTAGACCAGATGAATCTGGTACCCCTCTAGGCCTCCACTAGACCTGGTGACTCTGGTTCTCACCTGGGCCTCACCGGGACCTAGTGAATATGCTCCCCAAACTGTGCCTCATCTGGACCTGGTAACTCTGGTTCTACCTGGGCATCATCGGGACATGTTTACTGTATTCCCCCTTGGGACTGACCTGATCCTGGTAACTCTGGTCCTGATTTGGCCTCTTCTGTACCAGGTGACTCTGGATCCACTTTGGTTCACCAGTAACTGGTGACTCTGATCCTAAGCATGGCCTCACCTGACCTGGTGACTGTGTTCCCATCGGGACCGCACCTGGACCTCATGTCTCTGGTCCCAAATGGGCTTCACCAGGACCTGGTGTCTCTGGTACCCACCTTGGTAGCATCAGGATACGGTTACACTGTTCAATAACAGTGACCCAGCCGGACCTATTAACTCTGCTCTTCACCTGGGCCACACCTGGACATGTTGACACTGGTTCCCACCTGGTCTCACCTGGACATGGTGAGTCGGATCCAAAACTGGTTCTCCCCTGTAACTGGTGATTCTCGTTCCCACATGGACATCATGTGGACCTGGTGGCTGCAGTGTTTCTAGATTCTCATGTACCTCGTGACTCTGGTCCCCACCAGGGCCTCACAGGGACCTGGTGAGTGTGGTTGCCACCTGCACCTCAAGTGGACCTGGTCATTCTGGTCTGCACCTGAGACTACCCTGGATCTGGTGACTATGGTCCCCACCTGGGCTTCACCTGCTTTGGGGACCCCGGTCTCCATCTGAGCCTCACCTGGCCCTGTTGACCATGGTCCTCAGCTGGGCAAAATTGGGACCCGGTGACTGTGTTCAACAACTGGACCTCACCTGGACCAGGTGATTCTGGTCTCCCTCTGGGTCTCACCGAGCCCTAGTGACCGTAAACCCAACTTTGCCCTGACTTGGACCTGCTGACCCTGGTTACCACCTGTGCCTCACCTCGAACTGTTGACTCTGGTACTTTCAAGGGCCTCCCCTGTACCTTGTGATCCTGGTCCCCACCTGGGTCTCACCTGGACGTGGTGACTCATGTCACAACCGCGTACTCACCTGGAGCTGCTTACTGTGTTCCACATCTGGGCCTCAAGTAGACTTGTTGACCATGGTCCCCAAGCCGGCCTCACATGGACCTGTTGCCTCTGATCCCCACCGGGGCCTCACGTGTACCTGGTAACTCTGGTCTTCACCTGGCCCTCATCTGGACCTATTGACTCTGGTCCCCACCTGGGCTTCACCTGGATCTGGTGACTCTGGTCCCCTCCTGTACTTCACCTGGATCTGGTGACTCTGGTCCCTACCTGGAACTCTCCTGGACCTGGTGACTCTCTTTCCAACATGGACCTCACCTGGATCTGGTGACTCTGGTCCTCAGTTTGGCCTCACCTGGACCTGGTTTCTCTCGTCCCCACTTTGAACTAACTCAGAGCTGCTGAATCTTGCCCCACCTAGGCCGCACCCAGACCTGGTGACTCTTGTCCCCAGCTATGCCTCAATTTGCCCTAATGAATCTGGTCCTCACGTGGGCCTCACATGGACGTGGGACTCAGCTGGATAGAGTGGCTCTGGTTCCCACAAGGGGCTCACCTGATACTGGTGACTGTAGTCTTATTCTATGCCTCACCAGGACCTAGTGATTCTGTTCCCCATCTGGGCCTGCATGGCCCTAGTGACTCTGGTCCTCAACCTGGAATCATTGGGAACTGGATACTCTATTCCACACCTGGGCCTCACTTTGACCAGGGACCTCTGGTCCCATTCTGGGCCTCAAACTAAACTGGTTACTCTGGTATCCCCTCTGGGCCTCACCCTTACCTGGTGACTCTGGTCACCCTTGGGCTTCACTTGTACCTGGTGAATCTGGTCCTTAGCTGGTCCGCACCTGGATCTGGTGACTGGTCGCCACCTGGGTCTCACCTGGACTTGGTGAATCCTGTTGCCACCTGCACCTCACCAGGACCTTGTGACTGTGGTCCCACCTGGACCTCACCTGGATCTGGTGGCTCTGGTTCTCATATGGGGCTCTCCTGGACCTGGTTCCTGTGGTCTCCATCTGGCCTCACCTGGAACACAATGACTCTGATCCATATTTGGTCCTTTCCTGGACCTGTTGACTCTTGTCTTTACCTGGGCATCATTGGGACCTGGATACTCTCTTATATACTAGGGCCTCACCTGGACCTGGTGACTGTGTTCCCACCTGGGCCTCACCTGGACGAGGTGACTGGTTCCCACAGGGACCTCACCTGGATCTGGTGACTCAGGTCCTCATATGGATATCATGGGACCTGGTTTTCTGAGTTCCACATCGGGGCCTCACCTGGACCTAGTGATTCTCATTCCCCTCTGGGCCTCACCCTGACGTGCTGACTCTGGTCCCCCCCTGGATATCACCAGAACCGGGTGACTCTGGTCCCCCTCGGGACTCACCCGAGCTGGGGTCACTGGTCCTCAACTCGGCCTCAACAGGACCTGGTGAATCTACTCCTCACTTAGGCCTCGTCTGGACCTTGTGACTCTTTTCCCACCTGGCAACAATGGGACATGGTTACTCTGTTCCGCACCTGGGCCTCACATGGACATGATAACTTTGCTCCGAACTTTGGCCTCAACTGGTCCTGATGACCTTGGTCCCCCAACCGAGGCCTCAATCTGGACCTGGAGACTGTCGTCCCCACGTGGGTCTCACCTGGACTTGGTGACTCTCGTTCCCACATGAACCACACCTGGACCTGATAACTGTGGTGGACTTGTAGACTCACATTTACCTGGTGACTCCGGTCCCCACTAGGGCCTAACCTGGATCTGGTGACTCTGGCCTGCAGGTTGGCCTCACCTGGACTTGGTTAGTGGGATGCCACCTGGGCCTCACACATACCTGGACTCAGGTCCCCACGTGGGCCACTTGGACCTGGTGAACCTGGCCCTTACCAGGTCTTCTCCCAGACCCGGGGAATCTGGTCACAACCTGGGCCTCATGTGGACCTGGTGAATCTGGTCCCCATCTGGCCTAACCCAGTCCTGGTGACTATGTTTCCCACCTGGAACTGATTGTTCTGGACTCTTTCTTGGCCTCACTTGGAACTGGTGACTCTGATCCTATCTGTGCGTCACCGAGACCTGGTGACTCTGGTCCTCACCTGGGCATCATTGGTACCTGGTTACTCTGTTCCACACCTGAGCCTCACCTGGACATGATGTCTCTGGGACCTCTCTGTGCCTCACCCTGACCTGGTGATCTGGTCCCCATCTGGATGTCACCTGGACCAGGGGATTTTGGAACCCCTCTAGGCCTCTACCAGATCTGGTGACTCTTGTCCTCAACTGGGCCTCATCTGGATTTAGTGAATATGCTCCATCTGGGCCTCATTTGGACATGGTGACTCTGGTCACTCACTGGGCATCATCGGGAAATGGTTCCACTGCATGGCCTGCTGGTTTGCCTCACCTGGACCTGGTAACTCTGGTCCCTACCTGGGCATCATCAGGACATGGTTCCTCAGCATGGCCTGCAGGTAGGCCTCATCTTGACCTGGTGAGTGGAGTTCCCACCTGGGTCTTACCCATGCCTGGTGACACAGGTCCCCACGTGGGCCTCACTTGGACCTGGTGAATTTGGTCCTTACCTAGTCCTCACCCGGAACTGGTAAATCTGGTCACCACCTGGGAATCACCTAGACCTGGTGACTTTGTTCCCCACCTGGACCTGATTGCTGTGGACACCTTCTTGGCCTCACCTGGAAGTGGTAACTCTGATCCTAACTGGGCCTTTCCCAGATCTGGTGACTCTGGTCCTCACCTGGGGACAATTATGACCTGGATACTCTGTTCCACACCTGAGCCTCACCTGGACATGTTGACTCTGGATCCCCTCTGGGCCTCACCCTGACATGGTTACTCTGGTCCCCATCTGGATGTCACCTAGACCAGGTGAATCAGGTACCCCTCTGGGCCTCAACCAGATCTGGGGCCTCTGGTCCTCAACTGGGCCTCACCTGGACCTAGTGAATATGCTCCATCTGTGCCTCATTTGGACCTGGTGACTCTGGTCCCTACGTGGGCAACATCGGGACATGGTTCCACATAATGGTTTGCAGGTTGGCCTCTTCTTGACCTGGTAACTCTGGTCCCTACCTTGGCATTATCGGGACCCGGTTACTTTGCATGGCCTGCAGGTAGGCCTCACCTGGACCTGGTGAGTGGGGTTGCCACTTGGGCCTCACGCATACCTGGTGACACAGGCCCCTACGTGGGCCTGATTTGGACCTGGTGTATCTGGTAATTCTGGTCACCACCTGGGAATCACCTGGAACTGGTGAATCTGGTAATTCTGGTCACCACCTGGGAATCACTTGGACCTGGTGAATCTGTGTCCCCATCTGGGCCTCACCCAGTCCTCGTGAATTTTTTCCCCACCTGGACCTGATTGCTGTGGACTCCTTCTTAGCCTCACCTGGAACTGTTGACTCTGATCCTAACTGGGCCTCACCCAGATCTGTTGACTCTGGTCCTCACCTGTGGACCATTATGACCTGGATACTCTGTTCCACACCTGAGACTCACCTGGACATGATGACTCTGGATCCCCTCTGGGCCTCTCCCTGACATGGTGACTCTGGTCCCCATCTGGATGTCACCTAGTCCAGGTGAATCTGGTACCCCTCTATGCCTCAACTAGACCTGGTGACTCTGGTCCTCTACTGGGCCTCAACGGGACGTAGTGAATATGCTCCCCACCTTCGCCTCATCTGGACCTGGTGACTATGGCTCCACCTGGGCCTCACCTGTAACTGGTGACTCTGATCCTAAGCATGGCCCCATCTGGATGTCACCTGGACCGGGTGTTTCTGGTACCCCTCTAGGCCTCAACCAGATCTGGTGACTCTGGTCCTCAACTGGGCCTCACTGGGATCTAGTGATCATGCTCCCCACCTGCGCCCCATCTGGACCTGGTGACTCTGGTTCTACCTGGGCATCATTGGGACATGGTTACTCTATTCCCCTCTCGGACTGACCTGATCCTGGTAACTCTGGTCCGGACTTTGGCCTCTTCTGTACCAAGTGACTCTGGCTCCACCTGTGCCTCACCTGTAACTGGTGACTCTGATCCTAAGCATGGCCTCATCTGACCTGGTGACTGTGGTTCCCATCGGGACCTCACCTGGACCTCATGTCTCTGGTCCCAACTGGGCCTCACCAGGACCTGGTGTCTCGGTACCCACCTGGGTAGCATCAGGATAAGGTTACACTGTTCAATAACAGTGACCCAAAGGGACCTATTAACTCTGGCCTTCACCTGGGCCACTCCTGGACATGGTGATACTGGTTCCTACCTGGGTCTCACCTGGACATGGTGAGTCGGATCCCCACCTGGTCCTCCCCTGTAACTGGTGATTCTCGTTCCCACATGGACATCATGTGGACCTGGTGGCTGCAGTGTTTCTAGCTTCTCATGTACCTCGTGACTCTGGTCCCCACCAGGGCCTCACCAGGCCCTGCTGTGTGTGGTTGCCACCTGCATCTCACCTGCACCTGGTGATTCTGGTCTGCACCTGAGACTACCCTGGATCTAGTGACTATGGTCCCCACCTGGGCTTCACCTGGATTTGGGGACTCGACTCCCCATCTGGGGCTCACCTGGCCCTGTTGACCATGGTCCTCAACTGGGCAAAATCGGGACGCGGTGACTGTGTTCCACAACTGGACCTCACCTGGACCACGTGACTCTGGTTCCCCTCTGGGTCTCACCGTGCCCTAGTGACTGTGAAACCCACTTTGGCCTGACTTCGACCTGCTGACCCTGGTTGGAAGATGCGCCTAACCTCGAAATGTTGACTCTGGTTCTTTCAAGGGCCTCCCCTGTAACTGGTGATCCTGGTCTACACCGGGCCTCACCTGGACGTGGTGAGTCTTGTCACCACTGGGGACTCACATGGACCTGCTTACTGTGTTCCACACCTGGGCCTCAATAGACCTGTTGACCATGGTCCCAAAGCCGGCCTCACATGGACCTGTTGCCTCTGATCCCCACCGGGGCCTCACGTGTACTTGGTAACTCTGGTCCTCACCTGGGCCTCATCTGGACCTAGTGACTCTGGTCCCCACCTGGGCTTCACCTGGATCTGGTGACTCCGGTCGCCACCTGGACTTCACATGTATCTGGTGACTCTGGTACCCACCTGGACCTCTCCTGGACCGGGTGACTCGGGACACCCCTTGGGCTTCACTTGTGCTTGGTGAATCTGGTCCTTAGCTGCTCCGAACCAGGATGTGGTGACTGGTCGCCACCTGGGCCTCACCTGGACTTGGTGAATCCTGTTGCCACGTGACCTCTCCTGGACCTTGTGACTGTGGTCCCACCTGGATCTCACCTGGATCTGGTGGCTCTGGTTCCCATATGGGGCTCTCCTGGACCTGGTTCCTGTGGTCTCCATCTGGCCTCAACTGTAACACAATGACTCTGATACATATTTGGGCGTCTCCTGGACCTGTTGACTCTGGTCCTTACCTGGAAATCATTGGGAGCTGGATACTCTCTTATATACTTGGGCCTCACCTGGACCTGGTGACTCTGGTCCCACCTGGGCCTCACCTGGACGAGGTGATTGGTTCCCACAGGGACCTCAACTGGACCTGGTGACTCAGGTCCTCATATGGGCATCATGGGACCAGGTTTCTCAGTTCCACATGGGGGCCTCACCTGGACCTAGTGATTCTCGTCTCCCTCTGGGCCTCACCCTGACGTGCTGACTCTGGTCCCCACCTGGACGTCACCAGAACCGGGTGACTCTGGTCTCCCTCTGGTACTCACCCGGAGCTGGGGACACTGGTCCTCAACTGGGCGTCAACAGGACCTGGTGAATCTACTCCTCACTTAGGCCTCATCTGGACCTTGTGACTCTTTTCCCACCTGGCATCAATGGGACATGGTTACTCTGTTGCCTACTTGGGCCTCACCTGGACATGATAACTTTGCTCCACACTTTGGCCTCAACTGATCCTGATGAATCGGGTCCCCCCACCTAGGCCTCAATCTGGCCCTGGTGACTGTGGTCCCCAACTTGGTCTCACCTGAACCTGGGGACTCTCGTTCCCTCATGAACCACACCTGGACCTGGTGACTGTGGTGATCTTGTAGACTCACATTTACCTGGTGACTCCGGTCCCCACTAGGGCCTCACCTGGATCTGGTGACTCTGGCCTGCAGGTTTGCCTCACCTGGACCTGGTGAGTGGGGTTGCCACCTGGGCCTCACCCATACCTGGTGACTCGGTCCCCACGTGTGCCTCTTGGACCTGGTGAATCTGGTCCTTACCTGGTCCTCTCCCAGACCCGGGGACTCTGGTCACCACCTGGGCCTCACCTGGACCTGGTGAATCTGGTCCAAATCTGGGCCTCACCCAGGCCTGGTGACTTTGTTTCCCACCTGGATCTGATTGCTGTGGACTCTTTCTTGGCCTCACCAGGAACTGGTGAATCTGATCCTATCTGCGCGTCTCCCAGACCTGGTGACTCTGGTCCTCACCTGGGCATTATTGGTACCTGGTGACTCTGTTCCACACCTTAGGCTCACCTGGACATGATGACTCTGGAACCTCTCTGGGCCTCACCCTGACATGGTGACTCTGGTGCCCATCTGGATGTCACCTAGACCAGGTGAATCTTTTACCCCTCTAGGGCTCAAATAGACCTGGTGACACTGGTCCTCAACTGGGTGTCACCGAGACCTAGTGAATATGCTCCCCACCTGCGCCTCATCTGGACCTAGTGACACTGGGTCTACCTGGGCATCATCGGGACATGGTTACTCTGTTCCCCACTGGGACTGACCTGATCCTGGTATCTCTGGTCCTGACTTTGGCCTCTCCTGTACCAGGTGACTCTGGCTCCACCTGGGCCTCACCTGTAACTGGTGACTCTGATCCTAAGCATGGCCTCTCCTGACCTGGTGACTGTGGTTCCCATCGGGACCTCACCTGGACCTCACGTCTCTGGTCCCACCTGGGCCTCACCAGGACCTGGTGTCTTTGCTACCCACCTGGGTAGCATCAGGATATGGTTACACTGTTCAATAACAGTAACCCAGCCGGACCTATTAACTCTGATCTTCACCTGGGCCACACCTTGACATGGTGACACTCGTTCCCACCTGGGTCTCACCTGGAAATGGTGAGTCAGATACCCACCTGGTCCTAACCTATAACTGTTGATTCTCGATCCCACATGGACAACATGTGGACCTGGTGGCTGCGGTGTTTCTAGTTTGTCATGTACCTTGTGACTCTGCTCCCCAGCAGGGCCTCACCGGGACCTGGTGAGTGTGGTTGACACCTGCACCTCACTTGGTCCTGGTGATTCTGGTCTGCACCTGAGACTACCCTAGATCTGGTGACTGTGGTCCCCACCTGGGCTTCACCTGGATTTGGGGACTCCGGTCCCCATCTGGGCCTCACCTTGCCCTGTTGACCATGGTCCTCAACTGGGCAAAATTGGGACGCGGTGACTCTGTTCCACAACTGGACCTCACCTGGACCACGTGACTCTGGTGCCCCTCTGGGTCTCACCATGCCCTAGTGACTGTGAACCCCACTTTCCCCTGACTTAGACCTGCTGACCCTGGTTGAAACCTGCGCCTGACCTCTAACTGTTGACTTTGGTTCTTTCAAGGGCTTCCCCTGTACTTGGTGATCCTGGTCCGAACCTGGCCCTCACCTGGACGTGGTGACCCTTGTCACCACTGGGGACTCACCTGGACCTGCTTACTGTGTTCCACACCTGGGCCTCAAGTAGACCTGTTGACCATGGTCCCCAAGCCGGCCTCACATGGACCTGTTGCCTCTGATACCCACCGGGGCCTCACGTGTACCTTGTAACTCTGGTCCTCACCTGGGCCTCATCTGGACCTAGAGACTCTGGTCTCCACCTGGGCTTCACCTGGATCTGGAGACTCTGGTCCCTATCTGGACTTCACCTGGATCTGGTGACTCTGGTCCCAATCTGGACCTCTCCTTGACTTGGTGTCTCTCTTGCCCACTTTGACCTAACTCAGAACTGCTGAATCTTGCCCCACCTATTACGCACCCAGACCTGGTGACTCTTGTCCCTAGCTATTCCTCAATTCGACCTGATGAATCTGGTCCTCACGTGGACCTCACATGTACCTGGGACTCAGCTGGAAAGAGTGGCTCTGGTTCCCACAAGGGGCACACCTGATACTGCTGAATGTGGTCTTATTCTATGCCTCACCAGGACCTAGTGATTCTGTTCCCCATCTGGGTCTGCATGGCCTTAGTGACTCTGGTCCTCACCCAGGCATCATTGGGACCTGGATACTCTATTCCACACCTGGACCTCACTTTGACCAGGGACCGCTGGTCCCATTCTGGGCCTCAAACTAAACTGGTTACTCTGGTTCCCCCTCTGAACCTCACCCTTACCTGGTGACTCTGGTCACCACTTGGGCTTCACCTGGACCTGGTGAATCTGGTTCTTAGCAGGTCCGCACCTGGATGGTGACTGGTCGCCAACTGGGCCTCACCTGGACTTGGCGAATCCTGTTGCCACCTGCGCCTCACCTGGTCCTTGTAACTGTGGTCCCACCTGACTATCACCTGGATCTGGTTGAATTGGTTCCCATATGGGGCTCCCCTGGACCTGGTTCCTGTGGTCTCCATCTGGCCTCACCTGGATCACAATGACTCTGATCCATATTTGGGCCTCTCCTGGGCCTGTTGACTCTGGTCCTTACCTGGGCATCATTGGGACATGGATACTCTCTTATATACTTGGGCCTCACCGGGACCTGGTGACTGTGGTCCCACCTGGGCCTCACCTGGACGAGGTGACGGGTTCCCACAGGGACCTCACCTGGACCTGTTGACTCAGGTCCTCATATGGGCATCATGGGACCTGGTTTCTCAGTTCCACATCGGGGCCTCACCTGGACCTAGTGACTCTTGTCCCCCTCTGGGCCTCACCCTGACGTGGTGACTCTGGTCCCATCTGGATATCACCAGAACCGGGTGACTCTGGTCCCCCTCTGGGACTAACCCAGAGCTGGGGACACTGGTCCTCAACTGGATCTCAACAGTACCTGTTGAATCTATTCCTCACTTAGGTCCCGTCTGAACCTTGTGACTCTTATCCCACCTGGCATCAACGGGACATGGTTACTCTGTTCCCCACCTGGGCCTCACCTAGACATGATAACTTTGCTCCACACTTTTGCCTCAACTGGTCCTGATGACACTGGTCCCCCAACCTAGGCCGCAATCTGGAGCCGGTGACTGTGGTCCCCACCTGGATCTCACCTGGACCTGGTGACTCTCGTTCCCTCATGACCCACACCTGGACCTGGTGACTGTGGTGTTCTTGTAGACTCACATTTACCTGGTGACTCCGGTCCCCACTAGGGCCTCACCTGGATCTGGTGACTCTGGCCTGCAGGTTGGCCTCACCTGGACCTGGTGAGTGGGGTTGCCACCTGAGCCTCACCCATACCTGGTGACTCAGGTCCTCACGTGGGCCTCACTTGGACCTGGTGAATCTGGTCCTTACCTGGTCCTCTGCCAGACCCGGGGACTCTGGTCACCACCTCGACCTCACCTGGACCTGGTGAATCTGGTGCCCATCTGGGCCTCAGCCAGTCATGGTGACTTTGTTCACCACCTGGACCTGATTGCTGTGGACACTTTCTTGGCCTCATCTGGAACTGGTGACTCTAATCTATCTGCGCATCACGCAGATCTGGTGACTCTGGTCCTCACCTGGGCATCATTGGTACCTGGTGACTCTGTTCCACAGCTGAGCCTCACCTGGACATAATGACTCTGGAACCTCTCTGGGCCTCACCCTGACCTGGTGACTCTCGTCCCCATCTGGATGTCACCAGGACCAGGGGATTCTGGTACCCCTCTAGGCCTCAACCAGATCTGGTGACTCTGGTCCTCAACTGGGCCTCACCTGGACCTAGTGAATATGCTCCATCTGGGCCTCATTTGGACCTGGTGACTCTGGTCCCTACCTGGGCATCATCGGGACATGGTTCCACACATGGCCCTGCAGGTTGGCATCACCTGGAACTCGTAACTCTAGTCCCTACCTGGGCATCAAGGGGACATGGTTCCTCTGCATGGCCTGCAGGTTGGCATCACCTGGACCTGGTGAGTGGGGTTGTCACCTGTGCCTCACCCATACCTGGAGACCCAGGACCCCACGTGGGCCTCACTTGGACCTGGGGAATCTGGTCCTTACCTTGTTCTCACCCGGAACTCGTTACTCTGGTAACCACCTGGGAATCACCTGGGCCTGGTGTTTCTGGTCCCCATCTGGGAGTCATCCAGTCCTGGTGACATTGTTCCCCACCTGGACCTGATTCCTGTGGACTCTTTCTTGGCCTCACCTGGAACTGGTGACTCTGATCCTAACTGGGCCCCACCCAGATCTGGTGACTCTGGTCCTCACCTGTGGACCATTATGACCTGGATACTATGCTCCACACGTGAGCCTCACCTGGATTTGATGACTCTGGATCCCCTATGGGCCTCAGACTGACATGGTGACTCTGGTCCCCATCTGGATGTCACCTAGACCAGGTGAATCTGGTACCCCTCTAGCCCTCAACTAGACCTGGTGACTCTGGTCCTCAAATTGGCCTAACCGGGACCTAGTGAATATGCTCCCCACCTGCACCTCATCTGGACCTGGTAACTCTGGTTCTACCTGGGCATCATCGGGACATGGTTACTCTATTCCACACAGGGATACCTGATCCTGGTAACTCTGGTCCTGACTTTGGCCTCTTCTGTACCAGGTGACTTTGGCTCCACTGGGGCCTCAACTGTAACTGGTGACTCTGATCCTAAGTATGGCCTCACCACACCTGGTGACTGTGGTTCCCATCGGGACCTCACCTGGACCTCGTGTCTCTGGTCCCACCTGGGCCACACCAGGACATGGTATCTCCGGTACCCACCTGGGTAGCATCAGGATATGGTTACACTGTTCACTAATAGTGACCCAGCCAGACCTATTAACTCCGGTCTTCACCTGGGCCACACCTGGACATGGTGACACTGGTTCCAACCTGGCTCTCACCTGGACATGGTGAGTCGGATCCCCACCTGGTCCTCACCTGTAACTGGTGATTCGCATTCCAGCACGGATATCATGTTCACCTGGTGGCTGCAGTGTTTCTAGTTTCTCATGTACCTCGTGACTCTGGTCCCCACCAGGGCCTCACCGGGACCTGGTGAGTGTGGTTGCCACCTGCACCTCACCTGTACCTGGTGATTCTGGTCTGCACCTGAGACTACCCTGGATCTGGTGCCAGTGGTCCCCACCTTGGCTTCACCTGTATTTGGGGACTCCGATCCCCATCTGTGTCTCACCTGGCCCTGTTGACCATGGTCCTCAACTGGGTAAAATTGGGACCCGGTGACTGTGTTCCACAACTGGACCTCACCTAGACCATGTGACTCTGGTCCCCCTATGGGTCTCACCGTGCCCTAGTGACTGTGAACCCCCTTTGGCCTGACTTGGAACTAATGACCCAGGTGGAAACCTGCGTCTGACCTCGAACTGTTCACTCTGGTTCTTTCAAGGGCCTCCCCTGGACCTGGTGAACCTGGTCCCCAACTGGGCCTCACCTGGACGTGGTGACACTTGTCACAACCAGAGACTAACCTGGACCTGTTTACGGTGTTCCACAAGTGGGCCTCAAGTAGACCTGTTGACCATAGTCCCCAAGCTGGCCTCACATGGACCTGTTGCCTCTGATCCCCACCGGGGCCTCAATTGTACCTGGTAACTCTGGTCCTCACCTGGGCCTCATCTGGACCTAGTGAGTCTGGTCCCCACCTGGGGTTCACCTGGATCGGGTGACTCTGGTCCCCACCTGGACCTCTCTTGTACCTGGTGACTCTCTTTCCAACATGGACCTCACCTGGATCTGGTGACTCTGGTCCTCCGTTTGGCCTCACCTGGACCTGGTGTCTCTCATCCCCACTTGACCTCACTCAGAACTGCTGAATCTTGCCCCACCTAGTCCGCACCCAGACCTGGTGACTCTTGTCCCTAGCTATGCCTCAATTAGACCTGATGAATCTGCTCCTCACGTGGGTCTCACATGGACCTGGGACTCAGCTGGATAGAGTGGCTCTGGTACCCACAATGGGCTCACCTGTTATTGCTGACTGTGGTCTTATTCTATGCCTCACCAGGACCTAGTGATTCTGTTCCCCATCTGGGCCTGCATGGCGCGAGTGACTCTGGTCCTCAACCAGGATTCATTGCGACCTGGATACTCTATTCCACATCTGGGCCTCACTTTGACCAGGGACCTCTGGTCCCAATCTGGGCCCCAAACTAAACTGGTTACTCTGGTTCCCCCTCTGGGCCTCACCCTTACCTGGTGACTCTGGTCACCCATTGGGCTTCACTTTGGCCTGGTGAATCTGGTCCTTAGCTGGTCCGCACCTGGATCTGGTGACTGGTCGCCACCTCGGCCTCACTTGGACTTGGTAAATCCTTTTGCCACCTGCGCCTCACCTGGACCTTGTGACTGTGGTCCCACCTGGACCTCACCTGGATCTGGTGGGTCGGTTCCCATATGGGGCTCTCCTGGACCTGGTTCCTGTGGTCTCCATCTGGCCTCACCTGGAACACAATGACTCTGATCCATATTTGGGCCTCTCCTGGACCTGTTGACTCTGGTCCTTACCTGGGCATCATTGGGACCTGGATACTCTCTTATATACCTGGGCCTCACCTGGACCTGTTGACTGTGGTCCCACCTGGGCCTCACCAGGACGAGGTGACTGGTTCCCACAGGGACCTCACCTGGACTGGTGACTCAGGTCCTCATATGGGCATCATGGGACCTGGTTTCTCAGTTCCACATCGGGGCCTCAAGTGGACCTAGTGATTCTCGTC
This sequence comes from Canis lupus familiaris, assembly GCF_011100685.1. Lineage (NCBI taxonomy): Eukaryota > Metazoa > Chordata > Mammalia > Carnivora > Canidae > Canis > Canis lupus. Next base: position 71,198 of record NW_023330841.1, on the reverse strand, counting down.
CGACTCTGGGTCTCACCCTGACGTGCTGACTCTGGTCCCCACCTGGATATCACCAGAACCGGGTGACGCTGGTCCCCCTCTGGGACTCACCCGGAGCTGGGGACTCTGGTCCTCAACTGGGCCTAAAGAGGACATGGTTAATCTACTCCTCACTTAGGCCTCGTCTGGACCTCGTGAGTCTTTACCCACCTGGCATCAATGGGACATGGTTACTCTGTTCCCCACATGGGCCTCACCTGGACATGATAACTTTGCTCCACACTTTGGCCTCAACTGGTCCTGATGACTCTTGTCCCCCGACCTAGGCGTCAATCTGGACCTGATTGCTGTGGACTCCTTCTTGGCCTCACCTGGAAGTGGTGACTCTGATCGTAGCTGGGCCTCACCCAGATCTGGTGACTCTGGTCCTCACCTGTGAACCATTATGACCTGGATACTCTGTTCCACACCTGAGCCTCACCTGGACATGATGACTCTGGATCCACTCTGGGCCTCACCATGACATGGAGACTCTGGTCCCCATCTGGATATCAGCAGAACCGGGTGACTCTGTTCCCCCTCTGGGACTAACCCAGAGCTGGGGACACTGGTCCTCAACTGGATCTCAACAGTACCTGTTGAATCTACTCCTCACTTAGGTCTCGTCTCAACCTTGTGACTCTTTTCCCACCTGGCATCAACGGGACATGGTTACTCTGTTCCCCACCTGGGCCTCACCTAGACATGATAACTTTGCTCCACACTTTGGCCTCAACTGGTCCTGATGAATCTGGTCCCCCCACCTAGGCCTCAATCTGGACCCAGTGACTGTGGTCCCTCCCTGGGGCTCACCTGGACCTGGTGACTATCGTTCCCACATGAACTACACCTGGACCTGGTCCTTGTGGTGTTCTTGTAGACTCACATTTACCTGGTGACTCCGATCCCCACTAGGGCCTCACCTGGATCTGGTGACACTGGCCTGCAGGTTGGCCTCACCTAGACCTGGTGAGTGGGGTTGCCATGTGGGCCTCACCCATACCTGGTGACTCAGGTCCTCACGTGGGCCTCACTTGGACCTGGTGAATCTGGTCCTTACCTGGTCCTCTGCCAGACCCGTGGACTCTGGTCACAACCTTGACCTCACCTGGACCTGGTGAATCTGGTCCCCTCTGGGCCTCAACGAGTCATGGTGACTTTGTTCACCACCTGGACCTGATTGCTGTGGACACTTTCTTGGCCTCACCTGGAACTGGTGACTCTAATCTATCTGCGCATCACCCAGATCTGGTGACTCTGGTCCTCACCTGGGCATCATTGGTACCTGGTGACTCTGTTCCACAGGCTGACCCTCACCTGGACTTAATGACTCTGGAACCTCTCTGGGCCTCACCCTGACCTGGTGACTCTCGTCCCCATCAGGATGTCACCTGGACCAGGGGATTCTGGTACCCCTCTAGGCCTCAACCAGATCTGGTGACTCTGGTCCTCAACTCGGCCTCACCTGGACGTAGTGAATATGCTCCATCGGGGCCTCATTTGGACCTGGTGACTCTGTTCCCTACCTGGGCATCATCGGGACATGGTTCCACTGCATTGCATGCAGGTTGGCCTCACCTGGACCTCGTAACTCTGGTCCCTACATGGCCATCATCGGGACACGGTTCCTCTGCATGGACTTCAGGTTGGCCTCCCCTGGACCTGGTGAGTGAGGTTGCCACCTGGGTCTCCCCATAACCGGTGACACAGGTCCCACGTGGGCTTCACTTGGACCTGGTGAATCTGGTCCTTACCTGGTCCTCACCCAGAACTGGTAACCCTTGTCACCACCTGGGAATCACCTGGACCTGTTGAATCTGGTCCCCATCTGGGCCTCACCCAGTCCTGGTGACTTTGTTCCCCACCTGGACCTGATTGCTGTGGACTAATAATTGGCCTCACCTGGAACTGGTGACTCTGATCCTATCTGAGCGTCACCCAGACCTTGTGACTCTGGTCCTCACCTGGGCATCATTGGTACCTGGAGACTCTGATCCACACCTGAGCCTCACCTGGACATGATGACACTGGAACCTCTCTGGGCCTCACCCTGACCTCGTGACCCTGGTCCCCATCTGGATGTCACCTGGGCCTGGTGAATCTTGTACCCCTCTAGGTCTCAACCAGATCTGGTGACTCTGGTCCTCAACTGAACCTCACCTGGACCTAGTGAATATGCTCCATCTGAGCCTCATGTGGACCTGGTGACTCTGGTCCCTACCTGGGCATCATCGGGACATGGTTCCACTGCATGGCCTGCAGGTTGACCTCACCTGGACCTGGTAACTCTGGTCCCTACCTGGGCATCATCGGGACACGCTTTCTCTGCATTGCCTGCAGGTTCGCCTCACCTGGACCTGGTGAGTGTGCTTGCCACCTGGGCCTCAATCATACCTGGTGACAAAGGCCCCACGTGGGCCTCACTTGGACCTGGTGAATCTGGTCCTTACCTGGTCCTCACCCGGAACTGTTAACTCTGGTCACCACCTGGGAATCAGCTGGGTCTGGTGAATCTGGTCCCCATCTGGGCCTCACCCAGGCTTGGTTACTTTGCTCCCCACCTGGACCTGATTGCTGTGGACTCCTACTTGGCCTCACCTGGAACTGCTGACTCTGATCCTTACTGGGCCTCACCCAGATCTGGTGACTCTGGTCCTCACCTGTGGATCATTATGACCTGGATACTCTGTTCCACACCTGAGCCTCACCTGGACATGATGACTCTGGATCCCCTCTGGGCCTCACCCTGACATGGTGAGTCTGGTCCCCATCTGGATGTCACCTAGACCAGGGGAATCTGGTACGCCTCTAGGCCTCAACTTGACCTGGTGACTCTGGTCCTCAACTGGGCCTCACCGGGACCTAGTGATTATGCTCCCCAACTGCGCCTCATCTGGACCTGGCCAATCTGTTTCTTCCTGGGAATCATTGGGACATGGTTACTCTATTCCCCACTGGGACTGCCCTGATCCTTGTAACTTTGGTCCTTACTTTGGCCTCTTCTGTACCAGGTGACTCTGGCTCCACCTGGGCCTCACCTGTAACTGGTGACTCTGATTCTAAGCATGGCCTCACCTGCCATGGTGACTGTGGTTCCCATCGGGACCTCAACTGGACCTTAGGTCTCTGGTCCCATCTCGGGGTCACCAGGACCTGGTGTCTCTGGTACCCACCTGTGTAGCATCAGGATATTGTTACACTGTTCACTAACAGTGACCCAGCCGGACCTATTAACTCTAGTCTTCACCTTGGCCACACCTGGTCATGGTGAGACTGGCTCCCACCTGGGTCTCACCTGGACATGGTGAGTCGGATCACCACCTGGTCCTCACCTGTAACTGGTGATTCTCGTTCCCACATGGACATCATGTGGACCTGGTGGCTGCAGTGTTTCTAGGTTTGCATGTACCTCGTGACTCTGGTCCTCACCAGGCCCCACCGGTTCCTGGTGAGTGTGGTTGCCACCTGCACCTCACCTGGACCTGGTGATTCTGGTCTGCACCTGAGACTACCCTGGATCTGGTGACTGTGGTCCCCACCTGGGCTTCGCCAGGATTTGGGGACTCCGGTCCCCATCTTGGCCTCACCTGGCCCTGTTGACCATGGTCCTCAACTGGGCAAAATTGGGACCCGGTGACGGTGTTCCACAACTGGACCTCACCTGGACCAGATGACTCTGGTCCCCGTCTGGGTCTCACCATGCCCTAGTGACTGTGAACCTCACTTTGGCCTGACTTGGACCTGCTGACCCTGGTTGCCACCTGCGCCTGAACTCGAACTGTTGTCTCTCGTTCTTTCAAGGGCCTCCCTTTTACCTGGTGATCCTGGTCCCCACCTGGAGCTCACCTGGATGTGGTGACTCTTCTCACTACCGGGGACTCACCAGGACCTGGTTACTGTGTTCCACACCTGGGCCTCAAGTACACCTGTTGACCATGTCCCCAAGCCGGCCTCACATGGACCTGTTGCCTCTGATCCCAATCAGGGTCTCACGTGTACCATGTAACTCTGGTCCTCACCTGGGCCTCATCTGGACCTAGTGACTCTGCTCCCCACCTGGGCTTCACCTGGATCTGGTGACTCTGTTCCCCATCTGAGCCTCACCCAGTCCTGGTGACTTTGTTCCCCACCTGGACCTGATTGCTGTGGACTCTCTCTCGGACCTTGTGACTCTTTTCCCAACTGGCATCAATGGGACATGGTTACTCTGTTCCCCAGCTAGGTCTCAACTGGACATGATAACTTTGCTCAACACTTTGGCCTCAACTGCTCCTGATGAATCTGGTCCCTCCACCTAGGCCTCAATCTGGACCTGGTGACTGTGGTCCCCACCTGGGTCTCACCTGGACCTGGTGACTCTCGTTCACACATGAACCACACCTGGACCTGGTGACTGTGGTGTTCTTGTAGACTCACATTTACCTGGTGACTCCGGTCCCCACTAGGGCGTCACCTGGATCTGGTGACTCTGGCATGCAGGTTGGCCTCTCCTGGACCTTGTGAGTGGGATGGCCACCTGGGCCTCACCCATACCTGGTGACTCAGGTCCCACCGTGGGCCTCTTGGACCTGGTAAATCTGGTCCTTACCTCGTCCTCTCCCAGACCCGGGAACTCTGGTCACCACCTGGGCCTCACCTGGACCTGGTGAATCTGGTCCCCATCTGAGCCTCACCCAGTCCTGGGGACTTTGTTACCCACCTGGACCTGATTGCTGTGGACACTTTCTTTGCCTCACCTAGATCTGGTGACTCTGATCCTACCTGCGCATCACCCATATCTGGTGACTCTGGTCTCACCTTGGCATCATAGGTACCTGGTGACTCTGTTCCACACCTGAGCCTCACCTGGACATGATGACTGGGGATCCTCTCTGGGCCTCCCTCTGACCTGGTGACTCTGGTCGCCATCTGGATGTCACCTGGACCAGGTGATTCTGGTACCCCTCTAGGCCTCAACCAGATCTGGTGACTCTGGTCCCACTTGGCCCTCACCAGGACCTGGTGTCTCTGGTACCCACCTGGTTAGCATCAGGATATGGTACTCTGTTAACTAACAGTGACCCAGCGGGAACTATTAACTCTGGTCTTCAACTGGGCCACACCTGGACATGGTGACACTTGTTTCCACCTGTGTCTCACCTGGACATGGGGAGTGGGATCGCCACCTGGTCCTCAACTGTAACTGGTGATTCTCGTTCCCACGTGGACATCATGTGGACCTGGTGGCTGCAGTGTTTCTAGCTTATCGTGTACCTCGTCTCTCTGGTCCCCACCAGGGCCTCACCAGGACCTGGTGAGTGTGGTTTCCACCTGCACCTCACCTGGACCTGGTGATTCTGATCTGCACCTGAGACTACCCCGGATCTGGTGACTGTGTTCCCCACCTGGGCTTCACCTGGATTTGGAGACTCCGGTCCCCATCTGGGCCTCACCTGCCCCTGTTTACCATGGTCCTCAACTGGGCAAAATTGGGACCCGGTGACTGTGTTCCACAACTGAACCTCACCAGAACCAGGTGACTCTGGTCCCCCTCTGGGTCTCACCGTACCCTAGTGACTGTGAACCCCACTTTGGCCTGACTTGGACCTGCTGACCCTGGTTACCACCTGCTCCTGACCTCGAAGTGTTGACTCTGGTTCTTTCAATGGCCTCCCGTGTACCTGGTGATCCTGGTCCCCACGTGGGCCTCACCTGGACGTGGTGACTCTTGTTACCCCCGGGGACTTCCTGTCCTGCTTACTGTGTTCCACACCTGGGCCTCAAGTAGACCAGTTGACCATGGTCCCCAAGCCGGCCTCACATGGACCTGTTGCTTCTGATCCCCACCGGGGCCTCACGTGTACCTAGTAACTCTGGTCCTCACCTGGGCCTCATCTTGACCTATTGATTTTGGTCCCCACTTGTGCTTCACCTGGATCTGGTGACTCTGGTCCCCACCTCGACTTCACCTGGATCTGGTGATTCTGGTCCCCACCTGGACCTCTCCTGGACCTGGTGACTCTCTTTGAACATGGACCTCACCTGGATCTGGTGACACTGGTCCCCACCTGGACCTCACCTGCAACTGGTGACTCTGGCCTGCAGGTTGGCCTCACCTGGACCTGGGGAGTGGGGTTGCCACCTAGGCCTCACACATAGCTGGTGACTCAGGTCCCCACGTGGGCCTCATTTGGACCTGTTGAATCTGGTCCTTAGCTGGTCCTCTCCCAGACCCGGGGACTCTGGTCACCACCTGGACTTCACCTGGTTCTAGTGACTGTGGTCCCAACCTGGACCTCTCCTGGACCTGGTGACTCTCTTTCCAACATGGACCTCACCTGGATCTGGTGACTCTGGTCCTCACTTTGGCCTCACCTGGACCTGGTGTCTCTCGTCCCCACTTGGACCTAACTCAGAACTGCTGATTCTTTCCCCACCTAGGCCGCACACAGACCTGGTGACTCTTGTCCCCAGCTATGCCTCAATTAGACCTGATGAATCCAGTCCTCACATGGGCTTCACATGGACCTGGGACTCAGCTGGATACAGTGGCTCTGGTTCGCACAAGGGGCTCACCTGATACTGGAGACTGTGGTCTTATTCTATGAATCACCAGGACCTAGTGATTCTGTTCCCCATCTAGGCCTGCATGGCCCTAGTGACTCTGGTCCTCATCCAGGCATCATTCGGAAGTGGATACTCTATTCAACTGCTGGGCCTCTCTTTCACCAGGATGCTTTGGTCCCATTCTGGGCCTCAAACTAAACTGGTTACACTGTTTTCCCCTCTGGACCTCACCCTTACCTGGTGACACTGGTCACCCCTTGGGCTTCACCTGGGCCTGGTGATTCTGGTCCTTAGCTGGTCCGCACCTGGATCTGGTGACTGGTCGCCACCTGGGCCTCACCTGGACTTGGTGAATCATGTTGCCACCTGCGCCTCACCTGGACCTTGTGACTGTGGTCCCACCTGGACTTCACCTGGATCTGGTGGCTCTGGTTCCCATATGGGGCTCTCCTGGACCTGGTTCCTGTGGTCTCCATCTGGCCTCACCTGGAACACAATGACTCTGATCCATATTTGGGCCTCTCCTGGAACTGTTGACTCTGGTCCTTACCTGGGCATCATTGGGACCTGGATACTCTCTTATATACCTGGGACTTACCTGGCCCTGGTGACTGTGGTCCCACCTGGGCCTCACCTTGACGAGGTGACTGGTTCCCACAGGGACCTCACCTGGACCTGGTGACTCAGGTCCTCATTTGGGCATTATGGGACCTTTTTTCTCAGTTCCACGACGGGGCCTCACCTGAAACTAGTGATTCTCGTCCCCCTCTGGGCCTCACCCTGACGTGGTGAGTCTTGTCCCCACCTGGATATCACCAGAACTGGGTGACTCTTGTCCCCCTCTGGGACTCACTCAGAGCTGGGGACACTGGTGCTCAACTGGACGTCAACAGGACATGGTGAATCTAGTCCTCATTTAGGCCTCTTCTGTACCTTCTGACTCTTTTCCCACTTGGCATTAATGGGACATGGTTACTCTGTTCCCCACATGGACATCACCTGGACATGATAACTTTGCTCCACACTTTGGCCTCAAATGATCCTGATGACTCTGGTCCCCCCACCTAGGCCTCAATCTGGACCTGGTGACTATGGTCCCCACCTGGGTCTCACCTGGACCTGGTGACTCTCGTTCCCACATGAACCACACCTGGACCTGGTGACTGTGGTGTTCTGGTAGACTCACATTTACATGGTGACTCTGGTCGCCTCTAGGGCCTCACCTGTATCTGGTGACTCTGGCCTGCAGGTTTGCCTCACCTGGACCTGGTGAGTGGGGTCGCCACCTGGGCCTCACCCATACCTGGTGACCTAGGTCCCCACGTGGACCTCTTCTACCTGGTGAATCTGGTCCTTACCTGGTCCTTTCCTAGACCCGGGGACACTGGTCCCCACCTGGGTCTCACCTAGACCTGGTGACTCTAGTTCCCACATAAACTAAACCTGGACCTGGTGACTGTGGTGTACTTGTAGACTCACATTTTCGTGGTGACTCCGGTACCCACTAGGGCCTCACCTGGATCTGGTGACTCTGGCCTGCAGGTTGGGCTCGCCTGGACCTGGTGAGTGGGGTTGACACCTGGGCCTCACCCATACCTGGTGACTCAGGTCTCCACGTGGGCCTCTTGGACCTGGTGAATCTTGTTCTTACCTGGTCCTTTCCAAGCCCGGGAACTCTGGTCACCACCTGGTTCTCACCTGGACTGGTGAATCTGGTCCCCATCTGTGCCTCACCCAGTCCTGGTGACTTTTTTCCCCACCTGGACCTGATTGCTGTGGACTCTTTCTTGGCCTCACCTGAAACGGGTGACTCTGATCGTATCTGAGTGTCACCCAGACCTGGTGACTCTCGTCCTCACCTAGCCATCATTGGTACCTGGAGACTCTGATCCACACCTGAGCCTCACCTGGACATGATGACACTGGAACCTCTCTGGGCCTCACCCTGACCTGGTGACCCTGGTCCCCATCTGGATGTCACCTGGACCTGGTGATTCTTGTACCCCTCTAGGACTCAACCAGATCTGGTACTCTGGTCCTCAACTGGGCCTCACCTGGACCTAGTGAATATGCTCCATCTGGGCCTCATATGCACCTGGTGACTCTGGTCCCTACCTGGGCATCATCGGGACATGGTTACTCTATTCCACACTGGGAATGACCTGATCCTGGTAACTCTGGTCCTCTCTTTGGACTCTTCTGTACCAGGTAACTCTGGCTCCACCTGGGCCTCACCTGTAACTGGTGACTCTGATCCTAACGCATGGCCTCATCTGACCTGGTGACTGTGTTTCCCATCGGGACCTCACCTGGACCTCATGTCTCCGGACCCACCTGGGCCTTACCAGGACCTGGTATCTCTGGTACCCACATGGGTAGCATCAGGATATGGTTACACTGTTCACTAACAGAGACACAGCCAGACCTATTAGCTCCGGTCTTTCACCTGGGCCACACCTGGGCATGGTGACACTGGTTCCCACCTGGGTCTCACCTGGACATGGTGAGTCGGATCCCCACCTGGTCCTCACGTGTAACTGGTGATTCTCGTTCCCACATGGACTCATGTGGAACTGGTGGCTGCAGTGTTTTGAGCTTCTCATGTACCTCTTGACTCTGGTCCCCACCAGGGCCTCACCGGGACCTGGTGAATCTGGTCCCCATCTGGGCCATACCCAGTCCTGGTGACTTTGTTCCACACCTGGACCAGATTGCTGTGGACTCTTTCTTGGCCTCACCTGAAACGGGTGACTCTGATCCTATCTGCGCGTCACCTAGACCTGGTGACTCTGGTCCTCACCTGGGCATCATTGGTACCTGGTGACTCTGTTCCACACCTGAGCCTCACCTGGACATCATGACTCTGGAACATCTCTGGGCATCAACCTGACCTGGTGACTCTGGTCCCCATATGGAAGTCACCTGGACCAGGGGAGTCTGGTACCCCCTCTGGGCCAACCAGGTCTGGTGACTCTGATCCTCAACTGGGCCTCACCTGGATCTAGTGAATATGCTCCATCTGGGCCTCATTTGGACCTGGTGACTCTGGTACCTACCTGGGCATCATCGGGACATGGTTCCACTGCATGACTTGCAGCTTGACCTCATCCTGGACCTGGTAACTCTGGTCCCTACCTGGGCATCATCGGGACATGGTTCCACTGCATGGCCTGTAGGTTGGCCTCACCTGGACCTGGTAACTATCGTCCCTACATGGGCGTCATGGGACCTGGTTCCTGTGCATGGCCTGGAGGTTGGCATCACCTGGACCTGGTGAGTGGGTTTGTCACCTGGGCCTCACACAATGCCTAGTGACACAGGTCCCCACGTGGGCCTCACTTGGACCTGGTGAATCTGGTCCTTACCTGGTCCTCACCCGGAACTGGTAACTCTGGTCACCACCTGGGAATCACCTGGTCCTGGTGAATCTGGTCCCCATCTGTGTCTCACCCAGTCCTGTTGACTTTCTTCCCCACCTGGACCTGATTGCTGTGGACAACTTTTTGGCCTCACCTGGAACTGGTGACTCTGATCCTAACTGGGCCCACCAAGATCTCGTGACTCTGGTCCTCACCTGTGGAACATTATGACCTGGATACTCTGTTCCACACCTGAGCCTCACCTGGATATGATGACTCTGGATCCCCTCTGGGCCTCAGCCTGACATGGGGACTCTGGTCCCCATCTGGATGTCACCAGACCAGGTGAATCTGGTACCCCTCTAGGCCTCAACTAGACCTGGTGACTCTGACCTCAACTGGGCCTCAACGGGACCTAGTGAACATGCTCCCCACCTGCGCCACATCTGGACCTGGTGACTCTGGTTCTACCTGGGCATCATCGGGACATGGTTACTCTATTCCCACTTGGAGTGACCTGAT
>NW_023330841.1:0-60653 GCF_011100685.1 Canis lupus familiaris | reverse complement strand
GACTTCGACCTGCTGACCCTGGTTGGAAGCTGCGCCTAACCTCGAACTGTTGACTCTGGTTCTTTCAAGGGCCTCCCCTGTAACTGGTGATCCTGGTCTACAAACCGGGCCTCACCTGGACGTGGTGAGTCTTGTCCCACCACTGGGGACTCACATGGACTGCTTACTGTGTTCCACACCTGGGCCTCAATAGACCTGTTGACCATTCCCAAAGCCGGCCTCACATGGACCTGTTGCTCTGATCCCCACCGGGGGGGCCTCACTGTGACTTGGTAACTCTGGTCCTCACCTGGGCCATCTGGACCTAGTGACTCTGGTCCCCACCTGGGCTTCACCTGGATATGGTGACTCCGGTCGCCACCTGGACTTCACATGTATCTGGTGACTCTGGTACCCACCTGGACCTCTCCTGGACCGGTGACTCGGGACAACCCTTGGGCTTCACTTGTGCTGGTGAATCTGGTCCTAGCTGCTCCGAACCTGGATGTGGTGACTGGTCGCCACCCTGGGCCTCACCTGGACTTGGTGAATCCTGTTGCACGTACCCTCTCCTGGACCTTGTGACTGTGGTCCCCACCTGGATCTCACCCTGGATCTGGTGGCTCTGGTTCCCATATGGGGCTCTCCTGGACCTGGTTCCTGTGGTCTCCATCTGGCCTCACTGTAACACAATGACTCTGATACATATTTGGCGTCTCCTGGACCTGTGGACTCTGGTCCTTACCTGGAAATCATTGGGAGCTGGATACTCTCTTATATACTTGGGCCTCACCTGGACCTGGTGACTCTGGTCCCACCTGGGCCTCACCTGGACGAGGTGACTGGTTCCCACAGGGACCTCAACTGGACCTGGTGACTCAGGTCCTCATATGGGCATCATGGGACCAGGTTTCTCAGTTCCACATGGGGCCTCACCTGGACCTATGATTCTCGTCTCCCTCTGGGCCTCACCCTGACGTGGTGACTCTGGTCCCCACACCTGGACGTCACCAAACCGGTGACTCTGGTCTCCCTCTGTGACTCACCCGGAGCTGGGGACACTGGTCCTCAACTGGGCGTCAACAGGACCTGGTGAATCTACTCCTCACTTAGGCCCATCTGGACCTTGTGACTCTTTTCCCACCTGGCATCAATGGACATGGTTACTCTGTTGCCTACTTGGGCCTCTCCCTGGACATGATAACTTTGCTCCACACTTTGGCCTCAACTGATCCTGATGACATCGGGTCCCCCCACCTAGGCCTCAATCTGCCCTGGTGACTGTGGTCCCCAACTGGTCTCACCTGGACCTGGGGACTCTCGTTCCCATGAACCACACCTGGACCTGGTGACTGTGGTGATCTTGTAGACTCAACATTTACTGGTGACTCCGGTCCCCACTAGGGCCTCACCTGGATCTGGTGACTCTGGCCTGCAGGTTGGCCTCACCTGGACCTGGTGAGTGGGGTTGCCACCTGGGCCTCACCCATCCTGGTGACTACTCGTCCCCACGTGTGCCTCTTGACCTGGTGAATCTGGTCCTTACCTGGTCCTCTCCCAGACCCGGGGACTCTGGTCACCACCTGTGGCCTCACCTGGACCTGGTGAATCTGGTCCAAATCTGGGCCTAACCCAGGCCTGGTGACTTTGTTCCCACCTGGATCTGATTGCTGTGGACCTTTCTTGGCCTCACCAGGAACTGGTGAATCTGATCCTATCTGCGCGTCTCCCAGACCTGGTGACTCTGGTCCTCACCTGGCATTATTGGTACCTGGTGACTCTGTTTCCACACCTTAGGCTCACCTGGACATGATGACTCTGGAACCTCTCTGGGCCTCACCCTGACTGGTGACTCTGGTGCCCATCTGGATGTCACCTAGACCAGGTGAATCTTTTCCCCTCTAGGGCTCAAATAGACCTGGTTGACACTGGTCCTCAACTGGGTGTCACCGAGACCTAGTGAATATGCTCCCCACCTGCGCCTCATCTGGACCTGTGACACTGGGTCTACCTGGGCATCATCGGGACATGTTACTCGTTCCCCACTGGGACTGACCTGATCCTGGTATCTCTGGTCCTGACTTTGGCCTCTCCTGTACCAGGTGACTCTGGCTCCACCTGGGCCTCACCTGTAACGGTGACTCTGATCCAAGCATGGCCTCTCCTGACCTGGTGACTGTGGTTCCCATCGGGTCACCTGGACCTCAGTCTCTGGTCCCACCTGGGCCTCACCAGACCTGGTGTCTTTGCTACCCACCTGGGTAGCATCAGGATATGTTACACTGTTCAATAACAGTGACCCAGCCGGACCTATTAACTCTGATCTTCACCTGGGCCACACCTTGACATGGTGACACTCGTTCCCACCTGGGTCTCACCTGGAAATGGTGAGTCAGATACCCACCTGGTCCTAACCTATAACTGTTGATTCTCGATCCCAATGGACAACATGTGGACCTGGTGGCTGCGGTGTTTTCTAGTTTGTCATGTACCTTGTGACTCTGCTCCCCACAGGGCCTCACCGGGACCTGGTGAGTGTGGTTGACACCTGCACCTCACTTGGTCCTGGTGATTCTGGTCTGCACCTGAGACTACCCTAGATCTGGTGACTGTGGTCCCCACCTGGGCTTCACCTGGATTTGGGGACTCCGGTCCCCATCTGGGCCTCACCTTGCCCTGTTGACCATGGTCCTCAACTGGGCAAAATTGGGACGCGGTGAGGACTCTGTTCACAAACTGGACCTCACCTGGACCACGTGACTCTGGTGCCCTCTGGGTCTCACCATGCCCTAGTGACTGTGAACCCCACTTTCCCCTGACTTAGACCTGCTGACCCTGGTTGAAACCTGCGGCCTGACCTCTAACTGTGACTTTGGTTCTTTCCAAGGGCTTCCCCTGTACTTGGTGATCCTGGTCCGAACCTGGCCCCTCACCTGGACGTGGTGACCCTTGTCACACTGGGGACTCACCTGGACCTGCTTACTGTGTTCCACACCTGGGCCTCAAGTAGACCTGTTGACCATGGTCCCCCAAGCCGGCCTCACATGGAACCTGTTGCCTCTGATACCCACCGGGGCCTCACGTGTACCATTGTAACTCTGGTCCTCACCTGGGCCTCACTGACCTAGAGACTCTGGTCTCCACCTGGGCTTCACCTGGATCTGGAGACTCTGGTCCCTATCTGGACTTCACCTGGATCTGGTGACTCTGGTCCCAATCTGGACCTCTCCTTGACTTGGTGGTCTCTCTTGCCCCAACTTTGACCTAACTCAGAACTGCTGAAATCTTGCCCCACCTATTACGCACCCAGACCTGGTGACTCTTGTTCCCTAGCTATTCCTCAATTCGACCTGATGAATCTGGTCCTCACGTGGACCTCACATGTACCTGGGACTCAGCTGGAAAGAGTGGCTCTGGTTCCCACAAGGGGCACACCTGATACTGCTGAATGTGGTCTTATTCTATGCCTCACCAGGACCCTAAGTGATTCTGTTCCCCATCTGGGTCTGCCATGGCCTTAGTGACTCTGGTCCTCACCCAGGCATCATTGGGACCTGGATACTCTATTCCACACCTGGACCTCACTTTGACCAGGGACCGCTGGTCCCATTCTGGGCCTCAAACTACTAAACTGGTTACTCTGGTTCCCCCTCTGAACCTCACCCTTACCTGGTGACTCTGGTCACCACTTGGGCTTCACCTGGACCTGGTGAAATCTGGTTCTTAGCAGGTTCCGCACCTGGATGGTGGACTGGTCGCCAACTGGGCCTCACCTGGACTTGGCGAATCCTGTTTGCCACCTGCGCCTCACCTGGTCCTTGTACTGTGGTCCCACCTGACTATCACCTGATCTGGTTGAATTGGTTCCCATATGGGGCTCCCTGGACTGGTTCCTGTGGTCTCCATCTGGCCTCACCTGGATCACAATGACTCTGATCCATATTTGGGCCTCTCCTGGGGCCTGTTGACTCTGGTCCTTACCTGGGCATCATTGGGACATGGATACTCTCTTATATACTTGGGCCTCACCGGGACCTGGTGACTGTGGTCCCACCTGGGCCTCACCTGGACGAGGTGACGGGTTCCCACAGGGACCTCACCTGACCCTGTTGACTCAGGTCCTCATATGGGCATCATGGGACCTGGTTTCTCAGTTCCACATCGGGGCCTCACCTGGACCTAGTGACTCTTGTCCCCCTCTGGGCCTCACCCTGACGTGGTGACTCTGGTCCCATCTGGATATCACCAGAACCGGGTGACTCTGGTCCCCCTCTGGGACTAACCCAGAAGCTGGGGACACTGGTCCTCAACTGGATCTCAACAGTACCTGTTGAATCTATTCCTCACTTAGGTCCCGTCTGAACCTTGTGACTCTTATCCCAACCTGGCATCAACGGGACATGGTTACTCTGTTCCCCACCTGGGCCTCACCTAGACATGATAACTTTGCTCCACACTTTTGCCTCAACTGGTCCTGATGACACTGGTCCCCCAACCTAGGCCGCAATCTGGAGCCGGTGACTGTGGTCCCCACCTGGATCTCACCTGGACCTGGTGACTCTCGTTCCCCCTCATGACCCACACCTGGACCTGGTGACTGTGGGTGTTCTTGTAGACTCACATTTACCTGGTGACTCCGGTCCCCACTAGGGCCTCACCTGGATCTGGTGACTCTGGCCTGCAGGTTGGCCTCACCTGGACCTGGTGAGTGGGGTTGCCACCTGAGCCTCACCCATACCTGGTGACTCAGGTCCTCACGTGGGCCTCACTTGGACCTGGTGAATCTGGTCCTTACCTGGTCCTCTGCAGAACCCGGGGACTCTGGTCACCACCTCGACCTCACCTGGACCTGGTGAATCTGGTGCCCATCTGGGCCTCAGCCAGTCATGGTGACTTTGTTCACCACCTGGACCTGATTGCTGTGGACACTTTCTTGGCCTCATCTGGAACTGGTGACTCTAATCTATCTGCGCATCACGCAGATCTGGTGACTCTGGTCCTCACCTGGGCATCATTGGTACCTGGTGACTCTGTTCCACAGCTGAGCCTCACCTGGACATAATGACTCTGGAACCTCTCTGGGGCCTCACCCTGACCTGGTGACTCTCGTCCCCATCTGGATGTCACCAGGACCAGGGGATTCTGGTACCCCTCTAGGCCTCAACCAGATCTGGTGACTCTGGTCCTCAACTGGGCCTCACCTGGACCTAGTGAATATGCTCCATCTGGGCCTCATTTGGACCCTGGTGACTCTGGTCCCTACCTGGGCATCATCGGGACATGGTTCCACACATGGCCCTGCAGGTTGGCATCACCTGGAACTCGTAACTCTAGTCCCTACCTGGGCATCAAGGGGACATGGTTCCTCTGCATGGCCTGCAGGTTGGCATCACCTGGACCTGGTGAGTGGGGTTGTCACCTGTGCCTCACCCATACCTGGAGACCCAGGACCCCCACGTGGGCCTCACTTGGACCTGGGGAATCTGGTCCTTACCTTGTTCTCACCCGGAACTCGTTACTCTGGTAACCACCTGGGAATCACCTGGGCCTGGTGTTTCTGGTCCCCATCTGGGAGTCATCCAGTCCTGGTGACATTGTTCCCCCACCTGGACCTGATTCCTGTGGACTCTTTCTTGGCCTCACCTGGAACTGGTGACTCTGATCCTAACTGGGCCCCACCCAGATCTGGTGACTCTGGTCCTCACCTGTGGACCATTATGACCTGGATACTATGCTCCACACGTGAGCCTCACCTGGATTTGATGACTCTGGATCCCCTATGGGCCTCAGACTGACATGGTGACTCTGGTCCCCATCTGGATGTCACCTAGACCAGGTGAATCTGGTACCCCTCTAGCCCTCAACTAGACCTGGTGACTCTGGTCCTCAAATTGGCCTAACCGGGACCTAGTGAATATGCTCCCCACCTGCACCTCATCTGGACCTGGTAACTCTGGTTCTACCTGGGCATCATCGGGACATGGTTACTCTATTCCACACAGGGATACCTGATCCTGGTAACTCTGGTCCTGACTTGGCCTCTTCTGTACCAGGTGACTTTGGCTCCACTGGGGCCTCAACTGTAACTGGTGACTCTGATCCTAAGTATGGCCTCACCACACCTGGTGACTGTGGTTCCCATCGGGACCTCACCTGGACCTCGTGTCTCTGGTCCCACCTGGGCCACACCAGGACATGGTATCTCCGGTACCCACCTGGGTAGCATCAGGATAGGGTTACACTGTTCACTAATAGTGACCCAGCCAGACCTATTAACTCCGGTCTTCACCTGGGCCACACCTGGACATGGTGACACTGGTTCCAACCTGGCTCTCACCTGGACATGGTGAGTCGGATCCCCACCTGGTCCTCACCTGTAACTGGTGATTCGCATTCCAGCAACGGATATCATGTTCACCTGGTGGCTGCAGTGTTTCTAGTTTCTCATGTACCTCGTGACTCTGGTCCCCACCAGGGCCTCACCGGGACCTGGTGAGTGTGGTTGCCACCTGCACCTCACCTGTACCTGGTGATTCTGGTCTGCACCTGAGACTACCCTGGATCTGGTGCCAGTGGTCCCCACCTTGGCTTCAACCTGTATTTGGGGACTCCGATCCCCATCTGTGTCTCACCTGGCCCTGGTTGACCATGGTCCTCAACTGGGTAAAATTGGGACCCGGTGACTGTGTTCCACAACTGGACCTCACCTAGACCATGTGACTCTGGTCCCCCTATGGGTCTCACCGTGCCCTAGTGACTGTGAACCCCCTTTGGCCTGACTTGGAACTAATGACCCAGGTGGAAACCTGCGTCTGACCTCGAACTGTTCACTCTGGTTCTTTCAAGGGCCTCCCCTGGACCTGGTGAACCTGGTCCCCAACTGGGCCTCACCTGGACGTGGTGACACTTGTCACAACCAGAGGACTAACCTGGACCTGTTTACGGTGTTCCACAAGTGGGCCTCAAGTAGACCTGTTGACCATAGTCCCCAAGCTGGCCTCACATGGACCTGTTGCCTCTGATCCCCACCGGGGCCTCAATTGTACCTGGTAACTCTGGTCCTCACCTGGGCCTCATCTGGACCTAGTGAGTCTGGTCCCCACCTGGGGTTCACCTGGATCGGGTGACTCTGGTCCCCACCTGGACCTCTCTTGTACCTGGTGACTCTCTTTCCAACATGGACCTCACCTGGATCTGGTGACTCTGGTCCTCCGTTTGGCCTCACCTGGAACTGGTGTCTCTCATCCCCACTTGACCTCACTCAGAACTGCTGAATCTTGCCCCACCTAGTCCGCACCCAGACCTGGTGACTCTTGTCCCTAGCTATGCCTCAATTAGACCTGATGAATCTGCTCCTCACGTGGGTCTCACATGGACCTGGGACTCAGCTGGATAGAGTGGCTCTGGTACCCACAATGGGCTCACCTGTTATTGCTGACTGTGGTCTTATTCTATGCCTCACCAGGACCTAGTGATTCTGTTCCCCATCTGGGCCTGCATGGCCCCAGTGACTCTGGTCCTCAACCAGGATTCATTGCGACCTGGATACTCTATTCCACATCTGGGCCTCACTTTGACCAGGGACCTCTGGTCCCAATCTGGGCCCCAAACTAAACTGGTTACTCTGGTTCCCCCTCTGGGCCTCACCCTTACCTGGTGACTCTGGTCACCCATTGGGCTTCACTTTGGCCTGGTGAATCTGGTCCTTAGCTGGTCCGCACCTGGATCTGGTGACTGGTCGCCACCTCGGCCTCACTTGGACTTGGTAAATCCTTTTGCCACCTGCGCCTCACCTGGACCTTGTGACTGTGGTCCCACCTGGACCTCACCTGGATCTGGTGGGTCGGTTCCCATATGGGGCTCTCCTGGACCTGGTTCCTGTGGTCTCCATCTGGCCTCACCTGGAACACAATGACTCTGATCCATATTTGGGCCTCTCCTGGACCTGTTGACTCTGGTCCTTACCTGGGCATCATTGGGACCTGGATACTCTCTTATATACCTGGGCCTCACCTGGACCTGTTGACTGTGGTCCCACCTGGGCCTCACCAGGACGAGGTGACTGGTTCCCACAGGGACCTCACCTGGACTGGTGACTCAGGTCCTCATATGGGCATCATGGGACCTGGTTTCTCAGTTCCACATCGGGGCCTCAAGTGGACCTAGTGATTCTCGTCCGACTCTGGGTCTCACCCTGACGTGCTGACTCTGGTCCCCACCTGGATATCACCAGAACCGGGTGACGCTGGTCCCCCTCTGGGACTCACCCGGAGCTGGGGACTCTGGTCCTCAACTGGGCCTAAAGAGGACATGGTTAATCTACTCCTCACTTAGGCCTCGTCTGGACCTCGTGAGTCTTTACCCACCTGGCATCAATGGGACATGGTTACTCTGTTCCCCACATGGGCCTCACCTGGACATGATAACTTTGCTCCACACTTTGGCCTCAACTGGTCCTGATGACTCTTGTCCCCCGACCTAGGCGTCAATCTGGACCTGATTGCTGTGGACTCCTTCTTGGCCTCACCTGGAAGTGGTGACTCTGATCGTAGCTGGGCCTCACCCAGATCTGGTGACTCTGGTCCTCACCTGTGAACCATTATGACCTGGATACTCTGTTCCACACCTGAGCCTCACCTGGACATGATGACTCTGGATCCACTCTGGGCCTCACCATGACATGGAGACTCTGGTCCCCATCTGGATATCAGCAGAACCGGGTGACTCTGGTCCCCCTCTGGGACTAACCCAGAGCTGGGGACACTGGTCCTCAACTGGATCTCAACAGTACCTGTTGAATCTACTCGTCACTTAGGTCTCGTCTGAACCTTGTGACTCTTTTCCCACCTGGCATCAACGGGACATGGTTACTCTGTTCCCCACCTGGGCCTCACCTAGACATGATAACTTTGCTCCACACTTTGGCCTCAACTGGTCCTGATGAATCTGGTCCCCCCACCTAGGCCTCAATCTGGACCCAGTGACTGTGGTCCCTCCCTGGGGCTCACCTGGACCTGGTGACTATCGTTCCCACATGAACTACACCTGGACCTGGTCCTTGTGGTGTTCTTGTAGACTCACATTTACCTGGTGACTCCGATCCCCACTAGGGCCTCACCTGGATCTGGTGACACTGGCCTGCAGGTTGGCCTCACCTAGACCTGGTGAGTGGGGTTGCCATGTGGGCCTCACCCATACCTGGTGACTCAGGTCCTCACGTGGGCCTCACTTGGACCTGGTGAATCTGGTCCTTACCTGGTCCTCTGCCAGACCCGTGGACTCTGGTCACAACCTTGACCTCACCTGGACCTGGTGAATCTGGTCCCCTCTGGGCCTCAACGAGTCATGGTGACTTTGTTCACCACCTGGACCTGATTGCTGTGGACACTTTCTTGGCCTCACCTGGAACTGGTGACTCTAATCTATCTGCGCATCACCCAGATCTGGTGACTCTGGTCCTCACCTGGGCATCATTGGTACCTGGTGACTCTGTTCCACAGGCTGACCCTCACCTGGACTTAATGACTCTGGAACCTCTCTGGGCCTCACCCTGACCTGGTGACTCTCGTCCCCATCAGGATGTCACCTGGACCAGGGGATTCTGGTACCCCTCTAGGCCTCAACCAGATCTGGTGACTCTGGTCCTCAACTCGGCCTCACCTGGACGTAGTGAATATGCTCCATCGGGGCCTCATTTGGACCTGGTGACTCTGTTCCCTACCTGGGCATCATCGGGACATGGTTCCACTGCATTGCATGCAGGTTGGCCTCACCTGGACCTCGTAACTCTGGTCCCTACATGGCCATCATCGGGACACGGTTCCTCTGCATGGACTTCAGGTTGGCCTCCCCTGGACCTGGTGAGTGAGGTTGCCACCTGGGTCTCCCCATAACCGGTGACACAGGTCCCACGTGGGCTTCACTTGGACCTGGTGAATCTGGTCCTTACCTGGTCCTCACCCAGAACTGGTAACCCTTGTCACCACCTGGGAATCACCTGGACCTGTTGAATCTGGTCCCCATCTGGGCCTCACCCAGTCCTGGTGACTTTGTTCCCCACCTGGACCTGATTGCTGTGGACTAATAATTGGCCTCACCTGGAACTGGTGACTCTGATCCTATCTGAGCGTCACCCAGACCTTGTGACTCTGGTCCTCACCTGGGCATCATTGGTACCTGGAGACTCTGATCCACACCTGAGCCTCACCTGGACATGATGACACTGGAACCTCTCTGGGCCTCACCCTGACCTCGTGACCCTGGTCCCCATCTGGATGTCACCTGGGCCTGGTGAATCTTGTACCCCTCTAGGTCTCAACCAGATCTGGTGACTCTGGTCCTCAACTGAACCTCACCTGGACCTAGTGAATATGCTCCATCTGAGCCTCATGTGGACCTGGTGACTCTGGTCCCTACCTGGGCATCATCGGGACATGGTTCCACTGCATGGCCTGCAGGTTGACCTCACCTGGACCTGGTAACTCTGGTCCCTACCTGGGCATCATCGGGACACGCTTTCTCTGCATTGCCTGCAGGTTCGCCTCACCTGGACCTGGTGAGTGTGCTTGCCACCTGGGCCTCAATCATACCTGGTGACAAAGGCCCCACGTGGGCCTCACTTGGACCTGGTGAATCTGGTCCTTACCTGGTCCTCACCCGGAACTGTTAACTCTGGTCACCACCTGGGAATCAGCTGGGTCTGGTGAATCTGGTCCCCATCTGGGCCTCACCCAGGCTTGGTTACTTTGCTCCCCACCTGGACCTGATTGCTGTGGACTCCTACTTGGCCTCACCTGGAACTGCTGACTCTGATCCTTACTGGGCCTCACCCAGATCTGGTGACTCTGGTCCTCACCTGTGGATCATTATGACCTGGATACTCTGTTCCACACCTGAGCCTCACCTGGACATGATGACTCTGGATCCCCTCTGGGCCTCACCCTGACATGGTGAGTCTGGTCCCCATCTGGATGTCACCTAGACCAGGGGAATCTGGTACGCCTCTAGGCCTCAACTTGACCTGGTGACTCTGGTCCTCAACTGGGCCTCACCGGGACCTAGTGATTATGCTCCCCAACTGCGCCTCATCTGGACCTGGCCAATCTGTTTCTTCCTGGGAATCATTGGGACATGGTTACTCTATTCCCCACTGGGACTGCCCTGATCCTTGTAACTTTGGTCCTTACTTTGGCCTCTTCTGTACCAGGTGACTCTGGCTCCACCTGGGCCTCACCTGTAACTGGTGACTCTGATTCTAAGCATGGCCTCACCTGACATGGTGACTGTGGTTCCCATCGGGACCTCAACTGGACCTTAGGTCTCTGGTCCCATCTCGGGGTCACCAGGACCTGGTGTCTCTGGTACCCACCTGTGTAGCATCAGGATATTGTTACACTGTTCACTAACAGTGACCCAGCCGGACCTATTAACTCTAGTCTTCACCTTGGCCACACCTGGTCATGGTGAGACTGGCTCCCACCTGGGTCTCACCTGGACATGGTGAGTCGGATCACCACCTGGTCCTCACCTGTAACTGGTGATTCTCGTTCCCACATGGACATCATGTGGACCTGGTGGCTGCAGTGTTTCTAGGTTTGCATGTACCTCGTGACTCTGGTCCTCACCAGGCCCCACCGGTTCCTGGTGAGTGTGGTTGCCACCTGCACCTCACCTGGACCTGGTGATTCTGGTCTGCACCTGAGACTACCCTGGATCTGGTGACTGTGGTCCCCACCTGGGCTTCGCCAGGATTTGGGGACTCCGGTCCCCATCTTGGCCTCACCTGGCCCTGTTGACCATGGTCCTCAACTGGGCAAAATTGGGACCCGGTGACGGTGTTCCACAACTGGACCTCACCTGGACCAGATGACTCTGGTCCCCGTCTGGGTCTCACCATGCCCTAGTGACTGTGAACCTCACTTTGGCCTGACTTGGACCTGCTGACCCTGGTTGCCACCTGCGCCTGAACTCGAACTGTTGTCTCTCGTTCTTTCAAGGGCCTCCCTTTTACCTGGTGATCCTGGTCCCCACCTGGAGCTCACCTGGATGTGGTGACTCTTCTCACTACCGGGGACTCACCAGGACCTGGTTACTGTGTTCCACACCTGGGCCTCAAGTACACCTGTTGACCATGTCCCCAAGCCGGCCTCACATGGACCTGTTGCCTCTGATCCCAATCAGGGTCTCACGTGTACCATGTAACTCTGGTCCTCACCTGGGCCTCATCTGGACCTAGTGACTCTGCTCCCCACCTGGGCTTCACCTGGATCTGGTGACTCTGTTCCCCATCTGAGCCTCACCCAGTCCTGGTGACTTTGTTCCCCACCTGGACCTGATTGCTGTGGACTCTCTCTCGGACCTTGTGACTCTTTTCCCAACTGGCATCAATGGGACATGGTTACTCTGTTCCCCAGCTAGGTCTCAACTGGACATGATAACTTTGCTCAACACTTTGGCCTCAACTGCTCCTGATGAATCTGGTCCCTCCACCTAGGCCTCAATCTGGACCTGGTGACTGTGGTCCCCACCTGGGTCTCACCTGGACCTGGTGACTCTCGTTCACACATGAACCACACCTGGACCTGGTGACTGTGGTGTTCTTGTAGACTCACATTTACCTGGTGACTCCGGTCCCCACTAGGGCGTCACCTGGATCTGGTGACTCTGGCATGCAGGTTGGCCTCTCCTGGACCTTGTGAGTGGGATGGCCACCTGGGCCTCACCCATACCTGGTGACTCAGGTCCCACCGTGGGCCTCTTGGACCTGGTAAATCTGGTCCTTACCTCGTCCTCTCCCAGACCCGGGAACTCTGGTCACCACCTGGGCCTCACCTGGACCTGGTGAATCTGGTCCCCATCTGAGCCTCACCCAGTCCTGGGGACTTTGTTACCCACCTGGACCTGATTGCTGTGGACACTTTCTTTGCCTCACCTAGATCTGGTGACTCTGATCCTACCTGCGCATCACCCATATCTGGTGACTCTGGTCTCACCTTGGCATCATAGGTACCTGGTGACTCTGTTCCACACCTGAGCCTCACCTGGACATGATGACTGGGGATCCTCTCTGGGCCTCCCTCTGACCTGGTGACTCTGGTCGCCATCTGGATGTCACCTGGACCAGGTGATTCTGGTACCCCTCTAGGCCTCAACCAGATCTGGTGACTCTGGTCCCACTTGGCCCTCACCAGGACCTGGTGTCTCTGGTACCCACCTGGTTAGCATCAGGATATGGTACTCTGTTAACTAACAGTGACCCAGCGGGAACTATTAACTCTGGTCTTCAACTGGGCCACACCTGGACATGGTGACACTTGTTTCCACCTGTGTCTCACCTGGACATGGGGAGTGGGATCGCCACCTGGTCCTCAACTGTAACTGGTGATTCTCGTTCCCACGTGGACATCATGTGGACCTGGTGGCTGCAGTGTTTCTAGCTTATCGTGTACCTCGTCTCTCTGGTCCCCACCAGGGCCTCACCAGGACCTGGTGAGTGTGGTTTCCACCTGCACCTCACCTGGACCTGGTGATTCTGATCTGCACCTGAGACTACCCCGGATCTGGTGACTGTGTTCCCCACCTGGGCTTCACCTGGATTTGGAGACTCCGGTCCCCATCTGGGCCTCACCTGCCCCTGTTTACCATGGTCCTCAACTGGGCAAAATTGGGACCCGGTGACTGTGTTCCACAACTGAACCTCACCAGAACCAGGTGACTCTGGTCCCCCTCTGGGTCTCACCGTACCCTAGTGACTGTGAACCCCACTTTGGCCTGACTTGGACCTGCTGACCCTGGTTACCACCTGCTCCTGACCTCGAAGTGTTGACTCTGGTTCTTTCAATGGCCTCCCGTGTACCTGGTGATCCTGGTCCCCACGTGGGCCTCACCTGGACGTGGTGACTCTTGTTACCCCCGGGGACTTCCTGTCCTGCTTACTGTGTTCCACACCTGGGCCTCAAGTAGACCAGTTGACCATGGTCCCCAAGCCGGCCTCACATGGACCTGTTGCTTCTGATCCCCACCGGGGCCTCACGTGTACCTAGTAACTCTGGTCCTCACCTGGGCCTCATCTTGACCTATTGATTTTGGTCCCCACTTGTGCTTCACCTGGATCTGGTGACTCTGGTCCCCACCTCGACTTCACCTGGATCTGGTGATTCTGGTCCCCACCTGGACCTCTCCTGGACCTGGTGACTCTCTTTGAACATGGACCTCACCTGGATCTGGTGACACTGGTCCCCACCTGGACCTCACCTGCAACTGGTGACTCTGGCCTGCAGGTTGGCCTCACCTGGACCTGGGGAGTGGGGTTGCCACCTAGGCCTCACACATAGCTGGTGACTCAGGTCCCCACGTGGGCCTCATTTGGACCTGTTGAATCTGGTCCTTAGCTGGTCCTCTCCCAGACCCGGGGACTCTGGTCACCACCTGGACTTCACCTGGTTCTAGTGACTGTGGTCCCAACCTGGACCTCTCCTGGACCTGGTGACTCTCTTTCCAACATGGACCTCACCTGGATCTGGTGACTCTGGTCCTCACTTTGGCCTCACCTGGACCTGGTGTCTCTCGTCCCCACTTGGACCTAACTCAGAACTGCTGATTCTTTCCCCACCTAGGCCGCACACAGACCTGGTGACTCTTGTCCCCAGCTATGCCTCAATTAGACCTGATGAATCCAGTCCTCACATGGGCTTCACATGGACCTGGGACTCAGCTGGATACAGTGGCTCTGGTTCGCACAAGGGGCTCACCTGATACTGGAGACTGTGGTCTTATTCTATGAATCACCAGGACCTAGTGATTCTGTTCCCCATCTAGGCCTGCATGGCCCTAGTGACTCTGGTCCTCATCCAGGCATCATTCGGAAGTGGATACTCTATTCAACTGCTGGGCCTCTCTTTCACCAGGATGCTTTGGTCCCATTCTGGGCCTCAAACTAAACTGGTTACACTGTTTTCCCCTCTGGACCTCACCCTTACCTGGTGACACTGGTCACCCCTTGGGCTTCACCTGGGCCTGGTGATTCTGGTCCTTAGCTGGTCCGCACCTGGATCTGGTGACTGGTCGCCACCTGGGCCTCACCTGGACTTGGTGAATCATGTTGCCACCTGCGCCTCACCTGGACCTTGTGACTGTGGTCCCACCTGGACTTCACCTGGATCTGGTGGCTCTGGTTCCCATATGGGGCTCTCCTGGACCTGGTTCCTGTGGTCTCCATCTGGCCTCACCTGGAACACAATGACTCTGATCCATATTTGGGCCTCTCCTGGAACTGTTGACTCTGGTCCTTACCTGGGCATCATTGGGACCTGGATACTCTCTTATATACCTGGGACTTACCTGGCCCTGGTGACTGTGGTCCCACCTGGGCCTCACCTTGACGAGGTGACTGGTTCCCACAGGGACCTCACCTGGACCTGGTGACTCAGGTCCTCATTTGGGCATTATGGGACCTTTTTTCTCAGTTCCACGACGGGGCCTCACCTGAAACTAGTGATTCTCGTCCCCCTCTGGGCCTCACCCTGACGTGGTGAGTCTTGTCCCCACCTGGATATCACCAGAACTGGGTGACTCTTGTCCCCCTCTGGGACTCACTCAGAGCTGGGGACACTGGTGCTCAACTGGACGTCAACAGGACATGGTGAATCTAGTCCTCATTTAGGCCTCTTCTGTACCTTCTGACTCTTTTCCCACTTGGCATTAATGGGACATGGTTACTCTGTTCCCCACATGGACATCACCTGGACATGATAACTTTGCTCCACACTTTGGCCTCAAATGATCCTGATGACTCTGGTCCCCCCACCTAGGCCTCAATCTGGACCTGGTGACTATGGTCCCCACCTGGGTCTCACCTGGACCTGGTGACTCTCGTTCCCACATGAACCACACCTGGACCTGGTGACTGTGGTGTTCTGGTAGACTCACATTTACATGGTGACTCTGGTCGCCTCTAGGGCCTCACCTGTATCTGGTGACTCTGGCCTGCAGGTTTGCCTCACCTGGACCTGGTGAGTGGGGTCGCCACCTGGGCCTCACCCATACCTGGTGACCTAGGTCCCCACGTGGACCTCTTCTACCTGGTGAATCTGGTCCTTACCTGGTCCTTTCCTAGACCCGGGGACACTGGTCCCCACCTGGGTCTCACCTAGACCTGGTGACTCTAGTTCCCACATAAACTAAACCTGGACCTGGTGACTGTGGTGTACTTGTAGACTCACATTTTCGTGGTGACTCCGGTACCCACTAGGGCCTCACCTGGATCTGGTGACTCTGGCCTGCAGGTTGGGCTCGCCTGGACCTGGTGAGTGGGGTTGACATCCTGGGCCTCACCCATACCTGGTGACTCAGGTCTCCACGTGGGCCTCTTGGACCTGGTGAATCTTGTTCTTACCTGGTCCTTTCCAAGCCCGGGAACTCTGGTCACCACCTGGTTCTCACCTGGACCTGGTGAATCTGGTCCCCATCTGTGCCTCACCCAGTCCTGGTGACTTTTTTCCCCACCTGGACCTGATTGCTGTGGACTCTTTCTTGGCCTCACCTGAAACGGGTGACTCTGATCGTATCTGAGTGTCACCCAGACCTGGTGACTCTCGTCCTCACCTAGCCATCATTGGTACCTGGAGACTCTGATCCACACCTGAGCCTCACCTGGACATGATGACACTGGAACCTCTCTGGGCCTCACCCTGACCTGGTGACCCTGGTCCCCATCTGGATGTCACCTGGACCTGGTGATTCTTGTACCCCTCTAGGACTCAACCAGATCTGGTACTCTGGTCCTCAACTGGGCCTCACCTGGACCTAGTGAATATGCTCCATCTGGGCCTCATATGCACCTGGTGACTCTGGTCCCTACCTGGGCATCATCGGGACATGGTTACTCTATTCCACACTGGGAATGACCTGATCCTGGTAACTCTGGTCCTCTCTTTGGACTCTTCTGTACCAGGTAACTCTGGCTCCACCTGGGCCTCACCTGTAACTGGTGACTCTGATCCTACGCATGGCCTCATCTGACCTGGTGACTGTGTTTCCCATCGGGACCTCACCTGGACCTCATGTCTCCGGACCCACCTGGGCCTTACCAGGACCTGGTATCTCTGGTACCCACATGGGTAGCATCAGGATATGGTTACACTGTTCACTAACAGAGACACAGCCAGACCTATTAGCTCCGGTCTTCACCTGGGCCACACCTGGGCATGGTGACACTGGTTCCCACCTGGGTCTCACCTGGACATGGTGAGTCGGATCCCCACCTGGTCCTCACGTGTAACTGGTGATTCTCGTTCCCACATGGACTCATGTGGAACTGGTGGCTGCAGTGTTTTGAGCTTCTCATGTACCTCTTGACTCTGGTCCCCACCAGGGCCTCACCGGGACCTGGTGAATCTGGTCCCCATCTGGGCCATACCCAGTCCTGGTGACTTTGTTCCCCACCTGGACCAGATTGCTGTGGACTCTTTCTTGGCCTCACCTGAAACGGGTGACTCTGATCCTATCTGCGCGTCACCTAGACCTGGTGACTCTGGTCCTCACCTGGGCATCATTGGTACCTGGTGACTCTGTTCCACACCTGAGCCTCACCTGGACATCATGACTCTGGAACATCTCTGGGCATCAACCTGACCTGGTGACTCTGGTCCCCATATGGAAGTCACCTGGACCAGGGGAGTCTGGTACCCCTCTGGGCCCAACCAGGTCTGGTGACTCTGATCCTCAACTGGGCCTCACCTGGATCTAGTGAATATGCTCCATCTGGGCCTCATTTGGACCTGGTGACTCTGGTACCTACCTGGGCATCATCGGGACATGGTTCCACTGCATGACTTGCAGCTTGACCTCACCTGGACCTGGTAACTCTGGTCCCTACCTGGGCATCATCGGGACATGGTTCCACTGCATGGCCTGTAGGTTGGCCTCACCTGGACCTGGTAACTATCGTCCCTACATGGGCGTCATTGGGACCTGGTTCCTGTGCATGGCCTGGAGGTTGGCATCACCTGGACCTGGTGAGTGGGTTTGTCACCTGGGCCTCACACATGCCTAGTGACACAGGTCCCCACGTGGGCCTCACTTGGACCTGGTGAATCTGGTCCTTACCTGGTCCTCACCCGGAACTGGTAACTCTGGTCACCACCTGGGAATCACCTGGTCCTGGTGAATCTGGTCCCCATCTGTGTCTCACCCAGTCCTGTTGACTTTCTTCCCCACCTGGACCTGATTGCTGTGGACAACTTTTTGGCCTCACCTGGAACTGGTGACTCTGATCCCAACTGGGCCCACCAAGATCTCGTGACTCTGGTCCACACCTGTGGAACATTATGACCTGGATACTCTGTTCCACACCTGAGCCTCACCTGGATATGATGACTCTGGATCCCCTCTGGGCCTCAGCCTGACATGGGGACTCTGGTCCCCATCTGGATGTCACCAGACCAGGTAAATCTGGTACCCCTCTAGGCCTCAACTAGACCTGGTGACTCTGACCTCAACTGGGCCTCAACGGGACCTAGTGAACATGCTCCCCACCTGCGCCACATCTGGACCTGGTGACTCTGGTTCTACCTGGGCATCATCGGGACATGGTTACTCTATTCCCACTTGGAGTGACCTGATCCTGGTAACTCTGGTCCTGACTTTGGCCTCTTCTGTACCAGGTGACTCTGGCTCCACCTGGGCCTCACCTGTAACTGGTGACTCTGATCCTAAGCATGGCCTCACCTGACCTGGTGACTGTGGTTCCCATCGGGACCTCACCTGGACCTCATGACTCTGGTCCCATTTGGGCCTCACAAGGACCTGGTGTCTCTGCTACCCACCTGGGTAGCATTAGGATATGGTTACACTGTTCACTAACAGTGACCCAGCCGGACCTATTAACTCTGGTCTTTACCTCGGCCACACCTGGACATGGTGACACTGGATCCCACCTGGGTCTCACCTGGACATGGTGAGTCGTATCCTCACCTGGTCCTCGCCTGTAACTGGTGATTCTCGTTCCCACATGGAGATCATGTGGACCTGATGGCCGCAGGGTTTCTAGCTTCTTTTTCTCTAATTTTTATTTATTTATGATAGTCACAGAGAGAGAGAGAGGCAGAGACACAGGCAAAGGGAGAAGCAGGCTCCATGCACCGGGAGCCCGACGTGGGATTTGATCCCGGGTCTCCAGGATCGCGCCCTGGGCCAAAGGCAGGCGCCAAACCGCTGCGCCACCCAGGGCTCCCATTTGTTTCTAGCTTCTCATGTACCTCGTGACTCTGTTCTCCACCAGTGCCTCACCGGGACCTGGTGAGTTTGGTTGCCACCTGCACCACACCTAGACCAGGTGATTCTGGTCTGCACCTGAGACTACCCTGGATCTGGTGACTGTGGTCCCCACCTGGGCTTCACCTGGATTTCGGGACTCCGGTCCCCATCTGGGCCTCACCTGGCCCTGTTGACCATGGTCCTCAACTGGGCAAATTTGGGACCTGGTGACTGTGTTCCACAACTGGACCTCACCTGGACCAGGTGACTCTGGTCCCCGTCTTGGTCACACCGTGCCCTAGTGACTGTGAACCCCACTTTGGCCTGACTTGGACTTGCTTACCCTGGTTGCCACCTGCGCCTGACTTCGAACTGTTGACTATGGTACTTTCAATGGCCTCCCCTCTTCCTGGTGATCCTGGTCCCCACCTGGGCCTCACCTGGACGTGGTGAATCTTGTCACCACGGGGGACTCACCTGCACCTGCTTACTGTGTTCCACACCTGGGTCTCAAGTGGACCTGTTGACCATGGTCCCCAAGCCGGACTCACAATGACCTGTTGCCTCTGATCTCCACCGGCTCCTCACGTGTACCTGGTAACTTTGGTCCTCACCTGGGCCTCATCTGGACCTAGTGACTCTGGTCCCCACCTTGGGCTTCACCTCGATCTGGTGACTCTGGTCCCCACCTGGACTTCACCTGGTTCTAGTGACTGTGGTCCCAACCTGGACCTCTCCTGGACCTGGTGACTCTCTTTCCAACATGGACCTCACCTGGATCTGGTGACTCTGGTCCTCACTTTGGCCTCACCTGGACCTGGTGTCTCTCGTCCCCACTTAGACCTAACTCAGAACTGCTGATTCTTTCCCCACCTAGGCCGCACACAGACCTGGTGACTCTTGTCCCCAGCTATGCCTCAATTAGACCTGATGAATCCGGTCCTCACATGGGCTTCACATGGACCTGGGACTCAGCTGGATACAGTGGCTCTGGTTCGCACAAGGGACTCACCTGATACTGGTGACTGTGGTCTTATTCTATGAATCACCAGGACCTAGTGATTCTGTTCCCCATCTAGGCCTGCATGGCCCTAGTGACTCTGGTCCTCACCCAGGCATCATTCGGAACTGGATACTCTATTCCACTCCTGGGCCTCTCTTTCACCAGGGTGCTTTGGTCCCATTCTGGTCCTTAGACTAAACTGGTTACACTGTTTTCCCCTCTGGACCTCACCCTTACCTGGTGACACTGGTCACCCCTTGGGCTTCACCTGGGCCTGGTGATTCTGGTTCTTAGCTGGTCCGCACCTGGATCTGGTGACTGGTCGCCACCTGGGCCTCACCTGGACTTGGTGAATCATGTTGCCACCTGCGCCTCACCTGGACCTTGTGACTGTGGTCCCACCTGGACTTCACCTGGATCTGGTGGCTCTGGTTCCCATATGGGGCTCTCCTGGAACTGGTTCCTGTGGTCTCCATCTGGCCTCACCTGGAACACAATAACTCTGATCCATATTTGGGCCTCTCCTGGACTTCTTCTCTCTGTTACGTAATTGGTCATCATTGGGACCTGGATACTCTCGTATATACCTGGGCCTCACCTGGACCTGTTGACTGTGGTCCCTCCTGGGACTCACCTGGACCTGGTGACTGTGGTCCCTCCTGATCCTCCCCAGACGAGATGACTGGTTCCCACTGGGACCTCACCTGGACCTGGTGACTGAGGTCTTCATATGGGCATCATGGGGCCTGGTTTCTCAGTTACACATCGGGGCCTCACCTGGACCTAGTGATTCTCGTCCCCCTCTCGGCCTCACCCTGACGTGGAGACTCTGGTCCCCACCTGGATATCACCAGAACCGGGTTACTCTGTTCCCCCTCTAGGACTCACCCGGAGCTGGGGACACTGGTCCTCAACTGGGCCTCAACAGGCCCTGGTGAATCTACTCCTCACTTAGGCCTGGTCTGGACCTTGTGACTCTTTTCCCACGTGGCATCAATGGGATATGGTTACTCTGTTCCCCACCTGGGCCTCACTTGGACATGATATATTTGCTCCACACTTTGTTCTCAACTGGTCCTGATGACTCTGATCCCCCCACCTAGGCCTCAATCTGGATCTGGTGACTGTTGTCCTCACCTGGGTCTCACCTGGACCTGGTGACTCTCGTTCCCACATGAACCACACCTGGACCTGGTGACTGTGGTGTTCTTATAGACTCACATTTTCTGGTCACTCCGGACCCCACTATGGCCTCACCTGGATGTGATGACTCTGACCTGCAGGTTGGCCTCACCTGGCCCTGTTGTGTGGGGTTGCCACCT
Organism: Canis lupus familiaris; assembly: GCF_011100685.1. Lineage (NCBI taxonomy): Eukaryota > Metazoa > Chordata > Mammalia > Carnivora > Canidae > Canis > Canis lupus. The sequence goes on along the minus strand of NW_023330841.1, from coordinate 39,095 downwards.
GGGCCAAACCCATACCTGGTGACTCAGGTCCCCACGTGGGCCTCTTGGATCTGGTGAATCTGGTCCTTACTGGTCCTCTCCCAGACCTGGGGACTCTGGTCAACACCTGGACCTCACCTGGACCTGGTGAATCTGGTCTCCATCTAGGCCTCACCCAGTCCTGGTGACTTTGTTCCCCACCTGAACCTGATTGCTGTGGACTCTTTCTTGGCCTCACCTGGAACTGGTGACTCTGATCCTATCTGCGCGTTACCCAGATCTAGTGACTCTGGTCCTCACCTTGGCATCACTGGTACCTGCTTACTCTGTTCCACACTTGAGCCTCACCTGGACATGACTACTCTGGAACCTCCCTGGGCCTCAGCCTGACATGGTGACTCTGGTCCCCATTTGGAAGTCACCTAGACCAGGTGAATCCTGTACACCTCTTGGCGACAACTTGACCTGGTGACTCTGGTCCTCAACTGGGCCTCACCGGGACCTAGTGAACATGCTCCCCAACTGCGCCTCATCTGGACCTGGTGACTCAGGTTCTACCTGGGCTTCATCGGGACATTGTTACTCTGTTCCCCACTGGGACTGACCTGATCCTGGTAACTCTGCTCCTGACTTTGGCCTCTTCTGTACCAGGTTACTCTGGCTCGACCTGGGCCTCACTTGTAACTCGTGACTCTTATCCTAAGCATGGCCTCACCTGAAATGGTGACTGTGGTTCCCATCGGGACCTCACCTGGACCTCAAGTCTCTGGTCCCACCTGGGCCTCACCAGGACCTGGTGTCTCTTGTACCCACATGTGTAGCATCAGGATATGGTTACACTGTTCACTATCAGTGACCCACCCGGACCTATTAACTCTGGTCTTCACAAGGGCCACACCTGGACATGCTGACACTGGTTCCCACCTGGGTTTCACCTGGACATGGTGAGTCGGATCCCCACGTGGTCCTCACGTGTAACTGGTGATTCTCTTTCCCACATGGACATCATGTGGACCTGATGGCTTCAGTGTTTCTAGCCTCTCATGTACCTAGTGACTCTGGTCCCCACCAGGGTCTCACCGGAACCTGGTGTGTGTGGTCGCCACCTGTACCTCACCTGGACCCGGTGATTCTGGTCTACACCTGAGACTACCCTGGATCTGGTGACTGTGGTCCCCACCTGGGCTTCACCTGGATTTCGGGACTCCGGTCCCCACCTGGGTCTGACCTGGCCCTGTTGACCATGGTCCTCAACTGGGCAAAATTGTGACCCGTTGACTGTGTTCCACAACTGGACCTCACCTGGACCAGGTGACTCTTGTCCCCCTCTGGGTCTCACCGTGCCCTAGTAACTGTGAACCCCACTTTGGCCTGACTTCGACATGCTGAACCTGGTTGCTACCTGCCCCCGACATCGAAATGTTGACTCTGGTCCTTTCAAGGGCCTCCCCTGTACCTGGCGATCCTGGTGTCCACCTTGCCCTCACCTGCACGTGGTGACTCTTGTCCCCAACGGGGACTCACCTGGACCTGCTTACTGTGTTCCACACCTGGGCCTCAAGTAGACCTGTTGACCATGGTCCCCAAGCCGTCCTCACATGGACCTGTTGCCTCTGAACCCCACCGAAGCCTCACGTGTACCTGGTAACTCTGGTCCTCACCTGGGCATCATTGGTACCTGGTGACTCTATTCCACACCTGAGGCTCCCCTGGACATTATGACTCTGGAACCTCTCTGGGCATCAACTTGACCTGGTGTCTCTGGTCCCCATATGGATGTCACCTGGACCAGGGAATCATGGTACTTCTCTGGGCTTCAACCAGGTCTGGTGACTCTGGTCCTCAACTGGGCCTAACCTGGACCTAGTGATTATGCTCCATCTGGGCTTCATTTGGACCTGGTGACTCTGTTCCCTACCTGGGCATCATCGGACATGGTTCCACTGCATGGCCTGTAGGTTGGCCTCACCTGGACCTGGTAACTCTCCTCCCTACTTGGGCATCATTGGGACCTGGTTCCTCTGTATGGCCTGCAGTTTGCCCTCACCTGGACCTCGTGAGTGGGTTTGTCACCTGGGCCTCACTCATGCCTAGTGACACAGGTCCCCACATGGGCCTCACTTGGACCTGGTGAATCTGGTCCTTACCTGGTCCTCACCCGGAACTGGTAACTCTGGTCACCACCTGGGAATCACCTGGGCCTGGTGAATCTGGTCCCCATCTGGGCCTCATCCAGTCCTGGTGATTTGTTCCCCACCTAGACCTGATTGCTGTGGACTCCTTCTTGGCCTTACCTGGAATTGGTGACTCTGATCCTAACTAGGCCTCACCCAGTTCTGGTGACTCTGGTCCTCATCTGTGGACCATTATGAGCTGGATAAACTCTTCCACCCCTGAGCCTCACCTGGACATGATGACTCTGGAGCTCCTCTGGGCCTCAGCCTGATATGGTGACTCTGGTCCCCATCCGTATGTCACCTCACCAGGTGAATCTGGTACCCCTCTATGCCTCAACTTGACCTGGTAAATCTGGTCCTCAACTGGGCCTCACCGGGACCTAGTGAACATGCTCCCCACCTGCGCCTCATCTGGACCTGGTGACTCTGGTTCTACCTGGGCATCATCGGGACATGGTTACTCTATTCCCCACTGGGACTGACCTGAACCTAGCAACTCTGGTCCTGACTTTGGACTCTTTGTACCAGGTGACTCTGGCTCCACCTCGGCCTCACCTGCAACCTGTCACTCTGATCCTAAGCATGGCCTTACCTGACCTGGTGACTGTGGTTCCCATCGGGACCTCACCTGGACCTCATGACTCTGGTCCCACCTGGGCCTCACCAGGACCTGGTGTCTCTGGTACCCACCTGGGTAGCATTAGGATATGGTTACACTGTTCACTAACAGTGACCCAGCCGGACCTATTAACTCTGGTCTTCACCTGGGCCACACCTGCACATGGTGACACTGGTTCCCACCTGGGTCTCACCTGGACATGGTGAGTCGTATTCCCACCTGGTCCTCACCTATAACTGGTGATTCTCGTTCCCACATGGAGATCATGTGGACCTGTTGTCCGCAGTGTTTCTAGCTTCTTTTTTTTAATTTTTATTTATTTATGATAGTCACAGAGAGAGATTGGCAGAGACACAGGCAGAGGGAGGAGCAGGCTCCATGCACAGGGAGTTCGACGTGGGATTCGATCCCGGGTCTCCAGGATCGCGCCCTGGTCCAAAGGCAGGCGCCAAACCGCTGCGCCACCCAGGGATCCCATGTGTTTCTAGCATCTCATGTACCTCGTGACTCTGGTCCCCACCAGGGCCTCACTGGGACCTGGTGAGTTTGGTTGCCACCGGCACCTCACCTGGACCTGGTGATTCTGGTCTGCACCTGAGACTACCCTGGATCTGGTGACTGTGGTCCCCACCTCAGCTTCACCTGGATTTGGGGATTCCGGTCCCCATCTGGGACTCACGTGGCCTTGTTGACCAAGGTCCTCAACTGGGCAAAATTGGGACCCGGTGACTGTGTTCCACAACTGGACCTCACCTGGACCAGGTGACTCTGGTCCCTCTCTGGGTCTCACCGTGCCCTAGTGACTGTGAACCCCACTTTGGCCTGACTTGGACCTGCTGACCCTGGATGCCACCTAAGTCTGACTTCGAACTGTTGACTCTGGTTCTTTCAAGGGCCTCCCCTGTATCTGGTGATCCTGGTCCGCATCTGGGCCTCACCTGGACGTGGTTACTCTTGTCACCACCGGTGATTCACCTGGACCTGCTTACTGTGTTCTACACCTGCGCCTCAAGTACACCTCTTGACCATAGTCCCCAAGCCGGCCTCACATGGACCTGTTTCCTCTGATCCCCACCGGGGCCTCAAGTGTACCTGGTAACTCTGGTCCTCACCTGGGCCTTATCTGGGCCTAGTGACTCTGGTCCCCACCTGGACTTCACCTGGATCTGGTGACTCTGGTCCCCATCTGGATGTCACCTGGACCAGGTGATTCTGGTACCCCTCTAGGTCTCAACCAGATCTGGTGACTCAGGTCCTCAACTGGGCCTCACCTGGACCTAGTGAATATGCTCCATGTGGGCCTCATTTGGACCTGGTGACTCTGGTCCCTACCTGGGCATCATAGGGATATGATTCCACTGCATGGCCTGCAGGTTGGCTTCACCTGGACCTGGTAACTCTGGTCCCTACCTGGGCATCATCGGGACATGGTTCCACTGCATGGCCTGCAGGTTGGCCTCACCTGGACATGGTAACTCTGGTCCCTACCTGGGCATCATCGGGACACGGTTCCTCTCCATCGCCTGCAGGTTGGCCTCATCTGTACCTGGTGAGTGAAGTTGCCAATTGTGCCTCAGCCATACATGGTGACACAGGTCCCCACGTGGGCCTCAATTGGACCTGGTGAATCTGGTCCTTACCTGGTCTTTCCCCGGAACTGGTAACTCTGGTCACCACCTGGGAATCACCTGGGCCTGGTAATCTGGTACCCATCTGGGCCTCACCCAGTCCTGGTGACTTTGTTCCCCACATGGACCTGATTGCTGTGGATGCCTTCTTGGCCTCACCTGGAACTGGTGACTCTGATCCTATCTGTGCGTCACCCAGACCTGGTGAATCTGGTCCTCAACTGGGCATCATTTGTACCTGGTGACTCTTTCCACACCTGATCCTCACTTGGACATGATGACTCTGGAACCTCTCTGGGCCTCACCCTGACCTGGTGACTCTGGTCCCCACTCGATGTCACCTGAACCAGGTGATTCTGGTACCCTTATAGGGCTCAACCAGATCTGGTGACTCTGGTCCTCAACTGGGCCTCACCTTGACCTGGTGAATATGCTCCATCTGGGCCTCATTTGGACATGGTGATTCTGATCCCTACCTCGGCATTACCGGGACATGGTTCCCCTCCATGGCCTGCAAGTGCGCCTCACCTGGACCTGATAACTCTAGACCCCACCTGGGCATCATCAGGACATGGTTCCTCGGCATGGCCTGCAGGTTGGCCTCACTTGGACCTAGTGAGTGGGGTTGTCACCTGAGACTCACCCATGCCTGGTGACACAGGTCCCAACGTGGGCCTCACGTAGACCTGTTGAATCTTGTCCTTACCTGGGCCTCACCCGGAACTGGTTAGTCTGGTCCCCACCTGGACTTCACCTGGATTTGGTGACTCTGGTCCCCACCTGGAACTCACCTGTATCTGGTGACTCTGGTCTCAGTTTGGCCTCACCTTTACTGGTGTCTCTCGTCCCCACGTTGACCTAACTCAGAACTGCTGAATCTTGCCCCACCTAGGCCGCACCCAGACCTGATGACTCTTGTCCCCAGCTATGCCTCAATTCGACCTGATGAATCTGGTCCTCACGTGGGCCTCTCATGGACCTGGGACTCAGCTGGATAGAGTGGCTCTGTTTCCCACAAGGGGCTCACCTGATACTGGTGACTGTGGTCTTATTCTATGCCTCACCAGGACCTAGTGATTCTGTTCCCCATCTGGGCTTTCATGGCCCTAGTGATTCTGGTCTTCACCCAGGCATCATTGGGTCCTGGATACTCTATTCCACACCTGGGCCTCACTTTCACCAGGGACCTCTGGTCCCATTCTGGGCCTCAAACTAAACTGGTTACTCTGGTTACCCCTCGGGGCCTCAGCCTTACCTGGTGACTCTCGTCACCCCTTGGGCTTCACTTGGGCCTGGTGAATCTGGTTCTTAGCTGGTCCGCACCTGGATCTGGTGACAGGTCACCACGTGGGCCTCACCTGGACTTGGTGAATCATGTTGCCACCTGCGCCTCACCTGGGCCTTGTGACTGTGGTCCGTCCTGGACCTCACCTGGATCTGGTGGATCTGGTTCCCATATGGGGCTCTCCTGGACCTGGTTCCTGTGGTCTCCATCTGGTCTCACCTGGAACACAATGACTCTGATCCATATTTGGGCCTCTCCTGGACTTGTTGACTCTGGTCCTTACCTGTGCATCATTGGGACCTGGATACTATCTTATATACCTGGACCTCACCAGGACCTGGTGACTGTGGTCCCACCTGGGCCACACCTGGACGGGGTGACTGGTTCCCACAGGGACATCACCTGGACCTGGTGACTCAGGTCCTCATATGGGCATCATGGGACCTGGTTTCTCAGTTCCACATCGGGGCCTCACCTGGACCTAGTGATTCTCGTCCCCCTCTGGGCCTCACCCTGACTTGTGACACTGGTCCCTACCTGGATATCACCAGAACCGGGTGACACACCCGGAGCTGGGGACACTGGTCCTCAGCTGGGCCTCAACAGGACCTGGTGAATCTACTCCAAACTTGGGCTTCGTCTGGACATTGTGACACTTTTCCCACCTGGCATCAATGGGACATGGTTACTCTGTTCCCCACCTGGACCTCACCTTGACATGATAAATTTGCTGCACACTTTGGCCTCAACTGGTCCTGATGACTCTCGTCCCCCAACCTAGGCCTCCATTTGGACCTGGTGACTTGTCGTCCCCAACTGGTTCTCATCTGGATCTGGTGACTCCTGTTCCCACATGAACCACACCTGGACCTGGTGACTGTGGTGTTCTTGTAGACTCACATTTACCTTGTGACTCCCGTCCCCACCGGGCCTCACCTGGATCTGGTGACTCTGGCCTGCAGGCTGGGCTCACCTGGACCTGGTGACTGGGGTTGCCACCAGGGCCTCACCCATACCTGGTGACTCAGGTCCACACGTGGGCCTCTTGGACCTGGTGAATCTGGTCCTTACCTGGTCCTCTCCCAGAACCGGGGACTCTGGTGACCACCTGGGCCTCACTTGGACCTGGTGAATCTGGTCCCCATCTGGGCCTCAACCAGTCCTGGTGACTTTGTTCCCCACCTGGACCTGATTGCTGTGGACTTTTTCTTGGCCTCACCTGGACCTGGTGACTCTGATCCTATCTGCGCGTCACCCAGATCTGGTAACTCTGGTCTTCACCTGGGCATCATTGGTACCTGGTGACTCTTTTCCACAGCTGAGCCTCAGCTGGACATGATGACTCTCGAACCTCTCTGTGCCTCACCCTGACCTGGTGACTCTGGTCCCCATCTGTATGTCACCTGGAGCAGGGGATTCTGGTACCCCTCTAGGCCTCAACCAGATCTGGTGACTCTGGTCCTCAACTGGGCCTCACCTGGACCTAGTGAATATGCTCCATCTGGGCCTCATTTGGAGCTCGTGCCTCTGTTACCTACGTGGGCACCATCGGGACATGGTTCCACTGCATGGCCTGCAGGTTGGCCTCACCTGGACCTGGTAACTCTGGTCCCTACCTGGACATCATCGGGACACGGTTCCTCTGCATGGCCAGCATGTTGGCCTCAGCCGGACCTGGTGAGTGGGGTTGCCACCTGGGGCTCACAAATACCTGGTGACACAGGTCCCCACGTGGGCCTCACTTGGACCTGGTGAATCTGGTCCTTATATGGTCCTCCCCCGGACCTGGTAACCCTGGTCACCACCTGGGAATCAACTGGACCTGGTGATTCTGGTCCCCATCTGGGCCTCACCCAGTCCTGTTGACTTTCTTCCCCACCTGGACCTGATTGCTGTGGACTCCTTCTTGTCCTCAACTGGAACTGTTGACTCTGATCCTAACTGGGCCTCACCCAGATCTGGTGACTCTGGTCCTCACCTGTGGACCATTATGACCTGGATACTCTGTTTCACACTTGAGCCTCACCTGGACATGCTGACTCTGGATCCCCTCTGGGCCTCACCCTGACATGGTGACTCTGGTCCCCGTCTGGATGTCACCTCGACCAGGTGAATCTGGAAACCCTCTAGGCCTCAACTTGTCCTGGTGACTCTGGGCCTCAACTGGGCCTCACCGGGACCTAGTGAACATGCTCCCACCTGCGCCTCATCTGGACCTGGTGACTCTGGTTCTACCTGGGCATCACCGGGACATGGTTACTCTATTCCCCACTGGGACAGACCTGATCCTGGTAACTCTGGTCCTGACGTTGGCATCTTCTGTACCAGGTGACTCTGGCTCAAACCTGGGTCTACCAGTAACTAGTGACTCTGATCCAAAGCATGGCCTCACCTGACCTGGTGACTGTGGTTCTCATCGGACCTCACCTGGACCTCAGGTCTCTGGTCCCACCTGGGCCTCACCAGGACCTGGTGTCTCTGGTACCCACCTGGGTAGCATCAGGATATGGTTACACTGTTCACTATCAGTGACCCAGCCGGACCTATTAACTCTGGTCTTCACCTGGGCCACAACTGGACATGGTGACACTGGTTCCCACATGGGTCTCACCTGGACATTGTGAGTCGGATCCCCACCTGGTCCTCACTGGTAACTGGTGATTCTCGTTCCCAAATGTACATCATGTGGTCCTGGTGGCTGCAGTGTTTCTAGATTCTCATGTACCTCGTGACTCTGGTCCCCAGCAGGGCCTGAACGGGACCTGGTGAGTTTGGTTGCCACCTGCACCTCACCTGCACCTGATGATTCTGGTCTGCACGTGAGACTACACTGGATATGGTGATGTGGTCCCCACCTCGGCTTCACTGCTTTGGGGACTCAGGTCCCCATCTGGGCCTCACCTGGCCCTGTTGACCATGGTCCTCAACCTGGCAAACCTGCGACCCGGTGACTGTGTTCCACAACTGGACCTGAACTGGACCAGGTGACTCTGGTCCCACTCAGGGTATCACCGTGCCGTAGTGACTGTGAACCCCACTTTGGCTTGACTTGAACCTTCTGACCCTGGTTGCCACCTGCGTCTGATTTCGAACTGTTGACTGTGGTTCTTTCAAGGGCCTCCCCTGTACCTGGTGATCCTGGTGCCCACCTGGGCCTCACCTGGACGTGGTGACTCTTGTCACCACCGGGGACTCACCTGGACCTGCTTACTGTGTTCCACACCTGGGCCTCAAGTAGTCCTGTTGACCATGATCCCCAAGCCGGCCTCACATGGACCTGTTGTCTCTGATCCCCAGCTGGGCCTCACGTGTAACTGGTAACTCTGGTCCCCACCTGGGTCTCACCTGGACCTAGTGACTCTGGTTCCCACCTGGACCTCACCTGGATCTGGTGACTCTGGTCCTCAGTTTGGCCTCACCTGGACCTGGTGTCTCTCTTCCCCACTTTGACCTATCTCAGAACTGCTGAATCTTGCCCCACCTAGGCCGCACCCAGACCTGGTGACTCTTGTCCCCAGCGTTGCCTCAATTCGACCTGATGAATCTGGTCCTCACGTGGGCCTCACATGGACCTGGGACTCAGCTGGTTGAGTGGCTCTGGTTCCCACAAGGGGCTCACCTGATATTACTGACTGTGGTCTTATTCTATGCCTCACCAGGACCTAGTGATTCTGTTCCCCATCTGGGCCTGCATGGCCCTAGTGACTGTGGTCCTCACCCAGGAACCATTGGGACCTGGATACTCTATTCCACACCTGGGCCTCACTTTGACCAGGGACCTTTGGTCCCATTCTGGGCCGCAAACTAAACTGGTTACTCTGGTTCCCCCTCTGGTCCTCACCCTTACCTGGTGACTCTGGTCACCCCTTGGGCTTCACTTGGGCCTGGTGAATCTGGTCCTTAGCTGGTCCGCTCCTGGATCTGGTGACTGGTCGCCACCTGGCCCTCACCTGGACTAGGTGAACCCTGGTGCCAACAGCGCCTCACCTGGACCTTGTAACTGTGGTCCCACGTGGAACTCACCTCGATCTGGTGTCTCTGGTTCCCATATGGGGCTCTCCTGGACCTGGTTCCTGTGGTCTCCATCTGGCCTCACCTGGAACACAATGACTCTGATCCATATTTGTGCCTCTCATGGACCTGTTGACTCTGGTCCTTACCTGGGCATCATTGGAACCCGGATACTCTCTTATATACCTGGGCCTCACCTGGACCTGATGAATGTGGTCCCACCTGTGCCTCACCTGGATGAGGTCACTGGTTCCCACAGGGACCTCACCTGTACCTGGTGACTCAGGTCCTCAAATGGGCATCATGGGACCTGGTTTCTCAGCTCCATATCGGGGACTCACCTGGACCTAGTGATTCTCGTCCCCGTCTGGGCCTCACCCTGACGTGGTGTTCTGGTCCACACCTGGATATCACCAGAACCGGGTGACTCTGGTCCCCCTCTGGGACTCACCCGGAGCTGGTGACACTGGTCCTCAACTGGGCCTCAAAAGGACCTGGTGAATCTACTCCTCACTTAGGCCTCATCTGGACCTTGTGACTCTTTTCCCACCTGGCATCAATGGAACATGGTTACTCTGTTCCCCAACTGGGCCTCACTTGGACATGATAAATTTGCTGCACACTTTGGCCTCAAATGGTCCTGATGACTCTGGTCCCCCCCACGTAAGCCACAAACTGCACCTGGTGACTGTGGTCCCCACCTGGGTCTCACCTGGACCTGGTGACTCTCGTTCCCACATGAACCACACCTGGACCTGGTGACTGTGGTATTCTTGTAGACTCACATTTACCTGGTGACTCCGGTCCCCACTAGGGCCTCACCTGGATCTGGTGACTCTGGCCTGCAGCTTGGCGTCACCTGGACCTGTTGAGTGGGGTTGCCACCTGGGCCTAACCCATAACTGGTGACTAATTCCCCACGTGGGCCTCTTGAACCTGGTGAATCTGGTCCTTACCTGGTCCTCTCCCAGACCCAGGGACTCTGCTCAACACCTGGGCCTCACCTGGACCTGGTGAATCTGGTCCCCATCTGGGCCTCACCCAGTCCTGGTGACTTTGTTCCCCACCTGGACCTGATTTCTGTGGACTCTTTCTTGGCCTCACCTGGAAGTGGTGACTCTGATCCTATCTGCGCTTCACCCAGATCTGGTCACTCTGGTCCTCACCTGTGGACCATTATGACCTGGATACTCTGCTCCACACCTGAGACTCACCTGGACATGATGACTCTGGATCCCCTCTATGCCTCACCCTGACATGGTGACGCTGGTCCCCTTCTGGATATCACCTAGACCAGGTTAACCTGGTTCCCCTCTAGGCCTCAACTTGACCTGGAGACTCTGGTCCTCAACTGGGCCTCACCAGGACCTAGTGAACATGCTCCCCACCTGCGCCTCATCTGGACCTGGTGACTCTGGTTCTCCCTGGGCATCATCGGGACATGGTTACTCTATTCCCCACTGGGACTGACCTTATCCTGGTAACTCTGCTCCTGACTTTGGCCTCTTCTGTACCAGGTGACTCTGGCTCCACCTGGGCCTACCTGTAACTGGTGACTCTGATCCAAATCATGGCCTCACCAGACCTGGTGACTGTGGTTCCCATCGGGACCTCACCTGGTCCTCATGTCTCTGTTCTCACCTGGGCCTCACCAGGACCTGGTGTTTCTCGTACCCACCTGGGTAGCATCAGGATATGGTTACACTGTTCACTAACAGTGACCCAGCCGGACCTATTATCTCTGGTCTTCACCTCGCCACACATGGACATGGTGACACTGGTTACCACCTCGGTCTCACCTGGACATGGTGAGTCTGATCCCCATCTGGGCCTCAATGTAACTGGTGATTCTCGTTCCCACATGGACATCATGTGGACCTGGTGGCTGCAGTGTTTCTAGCTTCTCATGCACCTCGTGGCTCTGGTCCCCACCAGGCCCTCACCGGGACCTGTTGAGTGTGGTTGCCACCTGCACCTCACCTGGACTTTGCTGATTCTTGTCTGCCCCTGAGACTACCCTGGATCTGGTGACTGTGGTCCCCACTTGGGCTTCACCTGGATTTGGGGACTCCGGTCCCCATCTGGGCCTCACCTGGCCCTGATGACCATGGTCCTCAACTGGGCACAATTGGGACCCGGTGACTGTGTTCCACAACTGGACCTCACCTGGACCAGGTGACTCTGGTCCCCCTCTGGGTCTCACCGTGCCCTAGTGACTGTGAATCCAACTTTGGCCTGACTTGGACCTGCTGACGCTGGGTGCCACCTGCCCCTGACCTCGAACTGTTGACTCTGGTTCTTTCAAGGGCCTCCCCTGTACCTGGTGATCCTGGTCCCCACCTGAGCCTCACCTGGACGTGGTGACTCTTGTCAACACCGGGGACTCACCTGGACCTGCTTACTGTGTTCCACACCTGGGACTCAATGAGACGTGTTGACCATGGTCCCCAAGGCGGCCCCACATGTACCTGTTGCCTCTGATCCCCACCGGGGCCTCACGTGTACCTGGTAACTCTGGTCCTCACCTGGGCCTCATCTGGACCTAGTGACTCTGGTCCCCACCTGGGCTTCACCTGGATCTGGTGACTCTGGTCCCCACCTGGACCTCACCTGGATCTGGTGACACTGGTCCTCAGTTTGCCCTCACCCAGACCTGGTGACTCTTGTCCCCAGCTATGCCTCAATTCGACCTGATGAATCTGGTCCTCTCGTGGGCCTCACATGGATCTGGGACTCAGCTTGTTAGAGTGGCTCTTGTTCCCACAAGGATCTCACCTGATACTGGTGACTGTGGTCTTATTGTATGCCTCACCAGGACCTAGTGATTCTGTTCCCCATATGGGCCTGCATGGCCCTAGTGACTCTGGTTCTGACCCAGGCATCATTGGGACGTGGATACTCTCTTATATACCTGGGCCTCACCTGAATCTGGTGACTCTGGCCTGCAGGTTGGCCTCACATGGACTTTGCTAGTGGGATGCCACGTGGGCCTTACGCATACCTGGTGACTCAGGTCCCCACGTGGGCCTCTTGGACCTGGTGAATCTGGTCCTTACCTGGTCTTCTCCCAGACCCGGGGAATCTGGTCACAACCTGGGCCTCACCTTGACCTGGTGAATCTGGCCCCCATCTGGGCCTCACCCAGTCCTGGTGACTATGTTCCCCACCTGGACCTGATTGCTCTGGACTCTTTCTTAGCCTCACCTGGAACTGGTGACTCTGATCCTATCTGTGCGTCACCCAGACCTGTTGACTCTGGTCCTCACCTGGGCATCATTGGTACCTGGTTACTCTGTTCCACACCTGAGCCTCAACTGGACATGATGTCTCTGGGACCTCTCTGGTTCTCACCCTGACCTGGTGATCTGATCCCCATCTGGATGTCACCTGGACCAGTTGATTCTGGTACCCCTCTAGGCCTCAACCAGATCTGGTGACTCTTTTCCTCAACTGGGCCTCACCTGGACCTAGTGAATATGCTCCATCTGGGCCTCATTTGGACCTGGTGACTCTGGTCACTCACTGGGCATCATTGGGAAATGATTCCACTGCATGGCCTGCTGGTTGGCCTCACCTGGACCTGGTAACTCTGGTCCCTACCTGGGCATCATCGGGACATGGTTCCTCTGCATGGCCTGCAGGTTCGCCTCATTTTGACCTGGTGAGTGGGGTTCCCACTTGGGTCTTACCCATGCCTGGTGACACAGGTCCCCACGTGGGCCTCACTTGAACCTGGTGAATGTGGTCCTTACCTAGTCCTCACCCGGAACTGGTAAATCTGGTCACCACCTGGGCATCACGTAGTCCTGGTGACTTTGTTCCCCACCTGGACCTGATTGCTGTGGACACCTTCTCGGCCTCACCTGGAAGTGGTAATTCTGATCCTAACTGGGCCTCTTCCAGATCTGGTGACTCTGGTCCTCACCTGTGGACCATTATGACCTGGATACTCTGTTCCACACCTGAGCCTCACCTGGACATGATGACTCTGGATCCCCTCTGGGCCTCACCCTGACATGGTTACTCTGGTCCCCATCTGGATGTCACCTAACCAGGTGAATCTGGTACCCCTCTAGGCCACAACCAAACCTGGTGACTCTAGTCCTCAACTGGGTCTGCCCGGGACCTAGTGAATATGCTCCCCAACTGCGCCTCATCTGGACATGATGACTCTGGTTCTACGTGGGCATCATCGGGACATGGTTACTCTATTCCCCACTGGGAGTGACCTGATCCTTGTAACACTGGTCTGACTTTGGCATTTTCTGTACCAGGTGACTCTGGCTCTACCTGGGCCTCACCTGTAACTGGTGACTCTTATCCTAAGCATGGCCTCACCTGACTTGGTGACTCTGGTCCCCATTAGGATGTAACCTGTACCAGGTGATTCTGGTACCCCTCTAGGCCTCAACCAGTTCTGGTGACTCTGGTCCTCAATTGGCTTCACCTGGACCTAGTGAATATGCTCCATCTGGGCCTCATTTGGACCTGGTGACTGTCGTCCCTACCTGGGCATCATCGGGACATGGTTCCGCACATGGCCTGCAGGTTGGCTTCACCTGGACCTGGTGAGTGGGATTGCCACCTGTGGCTAACCCATACCTGGTGACTCAGGTCCCCATGTGGGCCTCTTGGACCTGGTGAATCTGGTCCTTACCTCTTCTTCTCCCAACCTGGGGACTCTGGTCATCACCTGGGCCTCACTTGGACAAGGTGAACTGGTCCCCATCTGGGCCTCACCCAGTCCTGGTTACTTTGTTCCCCACCTGGAACTGATTGCTGTGGACTCTTTCTTTGCCTCACCTGGAACTGGTGACTCTGATCCTATCTGCGCGTCACCCAGATCTGGTGACTCTGGTCCTCATCTGGGCATCATTGGTACCTGGTGACTCAGTTCCACCCCTGAACCTCACCTGGACATGATGACTCTGGAACCTCTCTGGGTCTCACCCTGTCCTGGTGACTCTGGTCCCCATCTGGATGTCACCTGGACCAGGTGATTCTGGTACCCCTCTGAGCCTCAACCAGATCTAGTGACTCTGGTCCTCTACTGGGCCTCACCTGGACCTAGTGAATATGCTCCATCTGGGCCTCATTTGGACCTGGTGACTCTGGTCCCTACCTGGGCATCATCGGGACATGGTTCCACTGCATGGCCTGCAGGTTGGTATCACCTGGACCTGGTAACTCTGGTTCCTACATGTACATCATCGGGACACGGTTCCTCTGCATGGCGCGAAGGATGGCCTCTCCTGGACCTGGTGAGTTTGGTTGCAACCTGTGCCTCACCCGTACCTGGGGACACAGGTCCCCGCTTGGGCCTCTTGGACCTGGTGAATCTGGTCCTTACCTGGTCGTCTCCCAGCCCCAGGGTCTCTGGTCACCACCTGGGAATCACCTGGACCTGGTGAATCTGGTCCTGACCAGGGCTTCACCCAGTCCTGGTGACTTTGTTCCCCACCTGGACCTGATTGCTGTGGACTCCTTCTTGGCCTCACCTGTAACTCGTGACTCTGATCATATCTGCGCGTCACCCAGACCTGGTGACTCTGGTCCTCACCTGGGCATCATTGGTACCCGGTGACTCTGTTCTACACCTGAGCCTCACCTGGACATGATGACTCTGAAACCTCTCTGGGCCTCACCCTTCCCTGGTGACTGTGGTCCCCATCTGGATGTCACCTGGACCAGGGGATTCTTGTACACCTCTCGGCCTCAACCAGATCTGGTGACTCTGGTCCTCAACTGGGCCTCACCTGAACCTAGTGAATATGCTCCATCCGGGCCTCATTTGGACCTGGTGACCCTGGTCACTACCTGGGCATCATCGGGACATGGTTTCACTGCATGGCCTGCAGGTTGGACTCACCTGGACCTGGTAACTCTGGTCCCTACCTGGGCATCATCGGGACATGGTTCCACTGCATGGCCTGCAGGTTGGCCTCACCTGGTCCTGGTAACTCTGGTCCCTACCTGGGCATCATCTGGACACGGACACTTGGACATGATGTCTCTGGAACCTCTCTGGGCCTCACCCTGACCTGGTGACTCTGGTCCCCATCTCGTTGTCACCTGAACCAGGTGATTCTGGTACCCTTATAGGGCTCAACCAGATCTGGTGACTCTGGTCCTCAACTGGGCCTCACCTAGACCTAGTGAATATGCTCCATCTGGGCCTCATCTGGACATGGTGATTCTGATCCCTACCTCGGCATTACCGGGACATGGTTCCACTGCATGGCCTGCAGGTGTGCCTCACCTGGACTTGATAACTCTAGACCCCACCTGGGCATCATCAGGACATGGTTCCTCGGCATGGCCTGCAGGTTTGCCTCACTTGGACCTAGTGAGTGGGGTTTTCACCTGAGACTCACCCATGCCTGGTGACACAGGTCCCAACGTGGGCCTCACGTGGACCTGGTGAATCTGGTCCTTCCCTTGTCCTCACCCGGATCTGGTATCTCTGGTCATCACCTGGGAATCACCTGGACATTGTGATTCTGGTCCCCATTGGGCCTCATCCAGTCCTGGTGACTTTTTTCCCCACCTGGACCTGATTGCTGTGTACTCCTTATGGCCCTCACCTGGAGCTAGTGACTCTGATCCTAACTGGGCCTCACCCAGATCTGGTGACTATGGTCCTCACCTATGGACCATTATGACCTGGATACTCTGTTCCACACCTGAGCCTCACCTGGACATGATGACTCTGGATCCCCTCTGGGCCTCAGCCTGACATGGTGACTCTGGTCCCCATCTGGATGTCACCTAGACCAGGTGAATCTGGTACCCCTCCAAGCTTCAACTAGACCTGGTGACTCTGGTCCTCAACTTGGCCTCACCGGGACCTAGTGAATACGCTCCCCACCTGCACCTCATCGGGAGCTGGTAACTCTGGTTCTACCTGGGCATCATCGGGACATGGTTACTATTCCACACTGGGACTGACCTGATCCTGGTAACTCTGGTCCTGACTTTGGCCTCTTCTGTACCAGGTGACTCTGGGTCCACCTGGTCCTCACCTGTAACTGGTGATTGTCGTTCCCACATGGACATGATGTGGACCTGGAGGCTGCAGTGTTTCTAGCTTCTCATGTACCTCGTGACTCTGGTCCCCACCAGGGCCTCACCGGGACCTGGTGAGTGTGGTTGCCACCTGCACCTCACCTGGACCTGGTGATTCTGGCCTGGACCTGAGACTACCCTGGATCTGGTTACTGTGGTCTCCACCTGGGCTTCACCTGGATTTGGTGACTCCGGTCCCCATCTGGGCGTCACCTGGCCCTGTTGACCATGGTACTCAACTGGGCAAAATTGGGACCTGGTGACTGTTCCACACCTGGACCTCAACTGGACAGGCGACTCTGGTCCCCCTCTGGGTCTCACCGTGCCATGGTGACTGTGAATCCAACTTTGGCCTGACTTGGACCTGCTGACCCTGGTTCCCACCTGCGACTGACGTCGTACTGTTGACTCTGGTACTTTCAAGGGCCTCCCCTGGACCTGGTGATCCTGGTCCCCACCTGGGCCTCACCTGGACGTGGTAACTTTTGTCACCACTGGTTACTCACCTAGACCTGGTTACTGTGTTCCACACCTGAGCCTCAAGTAGACCTGTTGACCATGGTCCCCAAGCAGTCTCACATGACCTGTTGCCTCTGATCCCCACCGGGGCCTCTCGTGTACCTGGTAACTCTGGTCCTCACCTGGGCATCATTGGTCCTGGTGACTCTGTTCCATACCTGAGGCTCCCCTGGACATGATGTCTCTGGAACCTCTCTGGCTATCAACCTGACCTGGTGACCCCTGTCCCCATATGGATGTCACCTGGACCAGGGGATTATGGTACCCCTCTGGGCCTCAACCAGGTCTGGTGACTCTGGTCTTCAAATGGGCCTCACCTGGACCTAGTGAATATGCTCCGTCTGGGCCTCATTTGGACCTGGTGACTCTGGTCCCTACCTGGGCATCATCGGGACATGGTTCCACTGCATGACCTGCAGGTTGGCCTCACCTGGACCTGGTAACTCTGGTCCCTACCTGCATTATCGGGACATGGTTCCACTGCATGGCCTGTAGGTTGGCCTCACCTGGACCTGGTAACTCTCGTGCCTACCTGAGCATCTTTGGGACCTGTTTCCTCTGCATGGCCTGCAGGTTGGTCTCACCTGGAACTGGTGAGTGGGTTTGTCACCTGGGCCTCACCCTTGCCTAGTGACACAGGTCCCCACTTGGGCCTCACTTGGACCTGGTGAATCTGGTCCTTACCTGGTGGTTACCCGGAACTGGTAACTCTGGTCACCACCTGGGAATCACCTGGGCCTGGTGAATCTGGTCCCCATCTGGGCCTCACCCAGTCCTGTTCACTTTCTTCCCCACCTGGACCTGATTGCTGTGGACTCCTTCTTGGCTAACGTGGAACTGCTGACTCTGATGCTAACTGGGCCTCACCCAGATCTGGTGACTCTGGTCCTCACCTGTGGACCATTATGACCTGGATACTCTGTTCCACACCTGAGCCTCACCTGGATATGTTGACTCTGGATCCCCTCTGGGCCTCAGCCTGACTTGGGGACTCTGGACCCCATCTGGATGTCACCAGACCAGGTAAATCTGGTACCCCTCTAGGCCTCACCTAGACCTGGTGACTCAGGTCCTCAACTGGGCCTCAACGGGACCTAGTGAACATGCTCCCCACCTGCGCCACATCTGGGCCTGGTGACTCTGGTTCTACCTTGGCATATCGGGACATGGTTACTCTATTCCCACTTGGAGTGACCTGATCCTGGTAACTCTGGTCCTGACTTTGGCCTCTTCTGTTCCAGGTGAGTCTGGCTCCACCTGGGCCTCACCTGTAACTGGTGACTCTGATCCTAAGCATGGCCTCACCTGACCTGGTGACTGTGGTTCCCATCGGGACCTCACCTGGACCTCATGTCTCTGGTCCCACTTAGGCCTCACCAGGATCTGGTGTCTCTGCCACCCACCTGTGTAGCATCAGGATATGGTTACACTGTTCACTAACAGTGGCCCAGCAGGACCTATTAACTCTGGTCTTCACCTGGGCCACACCTGGACATGGTGACACTTTTTCCCACGTGGGTCTCACCTGGACATGGTGAGTTGGATCCCCACCTGGTCCTCACCTGTAACTGGTGATTCTCTTTCCCACATGGAGATCATTTGGACCTGTTGGCTGCAGTGTTTCTAGCATCTTTTTTTTAATTTTTATTTATTTATGATAGTCACAGAGAGAGAGAGAGGCAGAGACACAGGCAGAGGGAGAAGCAGGCTCCATGCACCGGGAGCCCGAGATGGGATTCGATCCCCGGTCTCCAGGATCGCGCCCTGGGCCAAAGGCAGGCGCCAAACCGCTGCGCCACCAAGGGATGCCATGTGTTTCTAGCTTCTCATGTACCTCGTGACTCGGGTCCCCACCAGTGCCTCACCGGGACCTGGTGAGTTTGGTTGCCACCTGCACCACAACTGGACCTGGTGATTCTGGTCTGCACCTGACACTACCCTGGATCTTGTGACTGTGGTCCCCACCTGGGCTTCACCTGGATTTCGGGACTCCGGTCCCCACCTCGGTCTCACCTGGCCCTGGGACCATGGTCCTTAACTGGACAAAATTGGGACCTGGAAACTGTGTTCCACAACTGGACTTCACCTGGACCATGTGACTATGCTCCCCCTCTGGGTCTCACCGTGCCCTAGTGACTGTGAATTCCACTTTGGCTTGACTTGGACCTGCTGACCCTGGTTGCCACCTGCGCCAGAACTCGAACTGTTGACTCTGGTTCTTTCAAGGGCCTCCCCTGTACCTGGTGATCCTGGTCCCACCTGGGCCTCACCTGGTCGTGGTGACCCTTGTAACCACGGGGGACTCACCTGGACCTGCTTACTGTGTTCCACATCTGGGTCTCAAGTGGACCTGTTGATCATGGTCCCCAAGCCGTCGTCACATGGACCTGTTGCCTCTGATCCCCGCCGGATCCTCACGTGTACCTGGTAACTCTGGTCCTCACCTGGGCCTCATCTGCACCTAGTGACTCTGGTCCCCACCTGGGCTTCACCTGGATCTGGAGACTCTGGTCCCCACCTGGACTTTACCTGGACCTGGTGACTGTGGTCCCACCCGGGCCTCTACTGGATGAGGTGACTGGTTCACACAGGGACCTCACCTGGACCTGGTGACTCAGGTCCTCATATGGGCATCATGGTACCTGGTTTCTCAGTTCCACATCGGGGCCTCACCTGGATGTAGTGATTCTCGTTCCCCTCTGGGCCTCAACCTGACGTGGTGACTCTGGTCACCCCGGGATATCACCAGAACCGGGTGACTCTGGTCCCCCTCTGGGACTCTCCCGGAGCTGGGGACACTGGTCCTCAGCTGGGCCTCAAAAGGACCTGGTGAATCTACTCCTCACTTAGGCCTCGTCTGGACCTTGTGACTCTTTTCCCACCTGGCATCAATGGGACATGGTTACACTGTTGCCCACCTCGGCCTCTCCTGGACATGATAACTTTGCTCCACACTTTGGCCTTAACTGGTCCTGATGAATCTTGTCCCCCCACCTAGACCTCAATCTGGACCTGGTGAGTGTGGTCCCCACCTGGGTGTCACCTGGACCTGGTGACTCTCGTTCCCACTTGAAACACACCTGGCCCTGTTGACTGTGGTGTTCTTGTAGACTCACATTTACTTGTGACTCCGGTCCCCACTAGGGCCTCACCTGGATCTGGTGACTCTAACCTGCAGGTTGGCCTCACCTGGACCTGGTGAGTCGGGTTGCCACATGGGCCTCACCCATACGTGTTGACTCAGGTCCACACGTGGGCTTCTTGGACCTGGTGAATCTGGTCATTACCTGGTCCTCTCCCAGACTCGGGGACTCTGGTCAACACCTGGGCCTCACCTAGATCTGGTGAATCTGGTCCCCATCTGGGTCTCACCCAGTCCTGGTGACTTTGTTCCCCACCTGGACCTGATTGCTGTGGACTCTTTCTTGGCCTCACCTGGAACTGGTGACTCTGATCATATCTGCGCGTCACCCAGACCTGGTGACTCTGGTCCTCATCTGGGCATCATTAGTACATGGTGACTCTGTTCTACACCTGAGCCTCACCTGGACATGATGACTCTGGAACCTCTCTGAGCCTTACCCTTCTCTGGTGACACTGGTCCCCATCTGGATGTCACCTGGAACAGGGGATTCTCGTATCCCTCTAGGCCTCAACCAGATCTGGTGACTCTGGTCCTCAACTGGGCCTCACCTGGACCTAGTGAATATGCTCCATGTGGGCCTCATTTGGACCTGGTGACTCTGGTCCCTACCTGGGAATCATCGGGACATGGTTCCACTGCATGACTTGCAGGTGTGCCTCACCTGGACCTGATAACTCTAGACCCCACCTGGGCATCATCAGGACATGGTTCCTCGGCATGGCCTGCAGGTTGGCCTCACTTGGACCTAATGAGTGGGGTTGTCACCTGAGACTCACCCATGCCTGGTGACACAGGTTCCCACGTGGGCCTCACGTGGACCTGGTGAATCTGGTCCTTCCCTTGTCCTCACCCGGAACTGGTAACTCTGGTCATCACCTGGGAATCACCTGGATATTGTGATTCTGGTCCCCATTGGGCCTCACCCAATCCTGGTGACTTTGTTCCCACCTGGACCAGATAGCTGTGTACTCCTTCTTGGCCCTCACTTGGAACTAGTGACTCTGATCCTAACTGGGCCTCACCCAGATCTGGTGACTCTGGTCCTCACCTGTGGACCATTATGACCTGGATACTCTGTTCCAACGTGAGCCTCACCTGGACATGATGACTCTGGATCCCCTCTGGGCCTCAGCCTGACATGGTGACTCTGGTCCCCATCTGGATGTCACCTAGACCAGGTGAATCTGGTACCCCTCCAAGCCTCAACTAGACCTGGTGACTCGGTCCTCAACTTGGCCTAACCGGAACCTAGTGAATATGCTCCCACCTGCAACTCATCTGGCCCTGGTAACTCTGGTTCTACCTGGGCATCATCCCGACATGGTTACTCTGTTCCACACTGGGACTGACCTGATCCAGGTAACTCTGGTCCTGACTTTGGCCTCTTCTGTACCAGGTGACTCTGGCTCCACATGGGCCTCACCTGTAACTGGTGACTCTGATTCTAAGCATGGCCTCACCTGACCTGGTGACTGTGGTTCCATCGGATCTTACCTGGGCCTCGTGTCTCTGGTCCCACCTGGGCCACACCAGGACCTGGTGTCTCTGGTACCCACCTGGGTAGCATCAGGATATGGTTACATTGTTCACTAATAGTGACCCAGCCAGACCTATTAACTCCGGTCTTCACCTGGGCCACACCTGGACATGGTGACACTGCTTCCCATCTGGGTCTCACCTGGACATGGTGAGTCGGATCCCCACCTGGTCCTCACCTGTACCTGGTGATTCTCATTCCAGCATGGACATCATGTTCACCTGGTGGCTGCAGTGTTTCTAGCTTCTCATGTACCTAGTGACTCTGGTCCCCACCAGGGCCTCACCGGGAGCTGGTGACTGTGGTTGCCACCTGCACCTCACCTGGACCTGGTGATTCTGGTCTGCACCTGAGACTACCCTGGATCTGGTGACTGTGGTTCCCTCCTGGGCTTCACCAGGATTTGGGGACTCTGGTCCCCATCTGGGCCTCACCTGGCCCTGTTGACCATGGTCCTCAACTGGGCAAAATTGGGACCCTGTGACTGTGTTCCACAACTGGACCTCACCTGGAACAGGTGACTCTGGTCCCCCTCTGGGTCTCACCATGCCCTAGTGACTGTGAACCCCACTTTGGCCTGGCTACTACCTGCTGACCCCGGTTGCCAACTGCGCCTGACCTCGAACTGTTGACTCTGGTTCTTTCAAGGGCCTCCCCTCTACCTGGTGATCCTGGTGCCCACCTGGACCTCTCCTGGACGTGGTGACACTTGTCACCACCGGGGACTCACCTGGACCTGCTTACTGTGTTCCACACCTGGGCCTCAAGTACACCTCTTGACCATGGTCCCCAAGCCCGCCTAACATGGACCTGTTGCCTCTGATCCGACCGGGGCCTCACGTGTACCTGGTAACTCTGGTCCTCACCTGGGCCTCATCTGCACCTAGAGACTCTGGTCCTCACCTGGACTTCACCTGGATCTGGTGAATCTGATCCCCACCTGGACTTTACCTGTTCTGGTGACTCTGGTCCCCAGCTGGACCTCTCCTGTACCTGGTTACTCTCTTTCCAACATGGATCTCAACTGGATCTGGTCACTCTGGTCCTCAGTTTGGTCTCAGCTGGACCTGGTGTCTCTCGTCCTCACTTTGACCTAACTCAGAACTGCTGAGTCTTGCCCCACCTAGGCCGCACCTAGACCTGGTGACTCTTGTCCCCAGCTATATCTCAATTCGACCTGATGAATCTGGTCCTCACGTGGGCCTCACATGGACCTGGTACTCAGCTGGATGGAGTGGCTCTGGTTCCCACAAGGGGCTCACCTGATACTGGTGACTGTGTTCTTATTCTATGCCTCCCCAGGACCTAGTGATTCTGTTCCCCATCTGGGCTTGCATGGCCCTAGTGACTCTGGTCCTCACCCAGGCATCATTGGGACCTGGATACTCTATTCCACACCTGGGCCTCACTTTGACCAGGGACCTCTGGTCCCATTCTGGGCCTCAAACTAAACTGGTTACTCTGGTTCCCCCTCTGGGCCTCACCCTTACCTGGTGACTCTGGTCACCCCTTGGGCTTCACTTGGGCCTGGTGAATCTGGTCCTTAGCTGGTCCGCACCTGGATCTGGTGACAGGTCACCACGTGGACCTCACCTGGACTTGGTGAATCCTGTTGCCACCTGCGCCTCACCTGGACCTTGTGACTCTGGTCCCTCCTGGACCTCACCTGGATCTGGTGGCTCTGGTTCCCATATGGGACTCTATTGGACCTGGTTCCTGTGGTCTCCTATGGCCTCACCTGGAACACAATGACTCTGATCCATATTTGTGTCTCTCCTGGATCTTGACTCAGGTCCTTATCTGGGCATCATTGGGACCTGGATACTCTCTTATATACCTGGGCCTCACCTGGACCTTGAGACTGTGGTCCCACCTGGGCCTCACCTGGACGAGGTGACTGGTTGCCACAGGGACATCACCTGGACCTGGTGACTCAGGTCCTCATATGGGAATCATTCACCTGGTTTTCAATTCCACATCGGGGCCTCAACTGGACCTAGTGATTTCGTCCAACTCTGGGCCTCACCCTAACCTGGTGACTCTGGTCCTCACCTGGATATCATCAGAACCGGGTGACTCTTGTCCCCCTCTGGGACTCACCCGGAGCTGGGGACACTGGTCCTCAACTGGACCTCAACAGTACTTGTTGAATCTACTCCTCACTTAGGCCTCGTCTGCACCTTGTGACTCTTTTCCCACCTGGCATCAATGGGACATGGTTACTCTGTTCCCCACCTGGGCCTCACCTGGACATGATACCTTGGCTCCACACTTTGGCCTCAACTGGTCCTGATGACACTATTCCCCCCACCTAGGCCTCAATCTGGACATGGTGACTGTCGCCACCTGGGTCTACCCTGGACCTAGTGACTCTCATTTCCTCATGACCCACACCTGGACCTGGTGACTGTGGTGTTCTTGTAGACTCACATTTACCTGGTGACTCCGGTCCCCACTAGGGACTCAACTGGGTCTGGTGACTCTGGCCTGCAGGATGGCCCCACCTGGACATGGTGAGTGGGCTGCCACTCCATTCCTGGTGACTCAGGTCCCCAGGTGGACCTCTTGGACCTGGTGAATCTGGTCCTTACCTTGTCCTTTCCGGAACTGGTAACTCTGGTCACCACTTGGGCCTCACCTGGACCTGGTGAATCTGGTACCCATCTAGTCCTCACCCAGTCCTGGTTACTTTGTTCCCCACCTGGACATGATTGCTGTGGACTCTTTCTTGGCCTCACCTGGAACTGGTGACTCTGATCCTATCTGCGTGTCACCTAGACGTGGTGACTCTGGTCCTCACCTGGACATGATTGGTACCTGGTGACTATGTTCCACACGCTGACCCTCACCTGGACACGATGACTATGGAACCACTCTGGGCCTCACCCTAACCTGCTGACTCTGGTCTCCATCTGGATGCCACTTGGACCAGGTGATTCTGGTACCCCTCTAGTCCTCAACGATATCTGGTGCCTCTGGTCCTGAACTGGGCCTCACCTGGACCTAGTGAATATGCTCTATCTGGGCCTTACCTGGACCTGGTAAGTCTGGTTCCTACCTGGGCATCATCGGGACATGGTTCCACTGCATGGCTGCAGGTTGGCCTCACCTGGACCTGGTAAATCCAGTCCCTACCTGGGCATCATCCTGACACCGTTCCTCTGCATGGCCTGCAGGTTGGCCTCACCTGGACCTGGTGAGTGGGGTTGCCACCTGTGCCTCACCCATACCTGGTGACACAGGTCCCCACGTGGGCCTCACTTGGACCTGGTGAATATGGTCCTTACTTGGTCCTCACCCGGAACTGGTAACTCTGGTCATCATCAGGGAATCTCCTGGACCTTGTGAATCTGGTCCCCATCTGGACCTCACCCAGTCCTGGTGACTTTGTTCCCCACCTGGACCTGATTGCTGTGAAATCCTTATTGTCCTCACCTGGAACTGTTGCCTCTGATCCTAACTGGCCTCACCCAGATCTGGTGACTCTGGTCCTCACCTGTGGACCATTATGACCTGGATACTCTGTTCCACACCTGAACCTCACCTGGTGATGATGACTCTCGATCCCCTCTGGGCCTCAGCCTGACATGGTGACTCTGGTCCCCATCTGGATATCACCAATACCAGGTGAATCTGGTACCCCTCTATGCCTCAATTAGACCTGGTGATTCTGGTCCTCAACTGGGCCTCAACGGGACCTAGTGTACATGCTCCCCACCTGCGCCTCATCTGGACCTGGTGACTCTGGTTCTACCTGGGCATCATCGGGACATGGTTACTTTATTCCCCGCTGGGACTGACCTGATCCTGGTAACTCTAGTCCTGACTTTGACCTCTTCTGTACCAGGTGACTCTGACTCAACCTGGGCCTCACCTGTAACTGGTGACTCTGACCTAAGCATGGCCTCACCTGATCTGGTACTGTGGTTCCCATCGGGACCTCACCTGAACCTCATGTCTCTTGTCCCACCTGGGCTTCACCAGGCCCTGGTGTCTCTGGTCCCCACCTGGGTAGCATCAGGATATGGTTACACTGTTCACTAACAGTGACCCACCCGGACATATTAACTGTGGTCTTCACCTGGGGAACACCTGGACATGGTGACACTGGTTCCCACATGGGTCTCACCTGGACATGGTGAGTCTGATCCTCAACTGTGCCTCAATGTAACTGGTGATTCTCGTTCCCACATGGACATCATGTGGACCTGCTGGCTGCAGTGTTTCTAGCTTCTCATGCACCTCGTGGCTCTGGTCCCCACCAGGGCCTCACCGGGACCTGGTGAGTATGGTTGCCACCTGCACCTCACCTGGACTTTGCTGATTCATGTCTGCCCCTGAGACTACCCTGGATCTGGTGACTGTGGTCCCCACCTGGGCTTCAATGGATTTGGGGACTCCGGTCCCCATCTGGGCCTCATCTGGCCCTGATGACCATGGTCCTCAACTGGGCACAATTGGGACCCGGTGACTGTGTTCCACAACTGGACCTCACCTGCACCATGTGACTCTGGTCCCCCTCTGGGTCTCACCGTGCCCTAGTGACTGTGAATCCAACTTTGGCCTGACTTGGAACTGCTGACGCTGGTTGCCACCTGCGCCTGACCTCGAACTGTTGACTCTGGTTCGTTCAAGGGCTTACCCTGTACCTGGTGATCCTGGTCCCCACCTGGGCCTCACCTG
The DNA here is from genome assembly GCF_011100685.1 of Canis lupus familiaris. NCBI lineage: Eukaryota > Metazoa > Chordata > Mammalia > Carnivora > Canidae > Canis > Canis lupus. Next base: position 12,447 of record NW_023330841.1, on the reverse strand, counting down.
GACGTGGTGACTCTTGTCACCACCGGGGACTCACCTGGACCTGCTTACCTTGTTCCACATCTGGGCCACAAGTAGACTTGTTGACCCTGGTCTCCAAGCCGGCCTCACATGGACCTGTTGCCTCTGATCCCCACCGGGGCCTCACGTGTACCGGGTATCTCTGGTCCTAACCAGGGCCTCATCTGGACCCTAGAGACTCTGGTCCCCACCTGGGCTTCACCTGATTACTGGTGACTCAGGTCCCCACCTGGACTTCACCTGGATCTGGTGACTCTGGTCCCAACTGGACCTCTCCTGGACCTGGTGACTCTCTTTCCAACATGGACCTCACCTGGATCTGGTGCCTCTGGTCATCATTTTCGCCTCTCCTGGACCTGGTGTCTCTCATCCCCACTTTCACCTAACTCAGAACTGCTGAATCATGCCCCACCTAGGCCGCACCCAGACCTGGTGACTCTTGTCCCCAGCTATGCCTCAATTCGACCTGATGAATCTTGTCCTCACGTGGGCCTCACATGGACGTGGGACTCAGCTGGATTGAGTGGCTCTGGTTCCCACAAGGGGCTCACCTGATTCTGGTGACTCTGGTCTTATTCTATGCCTCACCAGGACATAGTGATTCTGTTCCCCATCTGCGCCTGCATGACCCTAGTGACTCTGGTCCTCACCCAGGCATCATTCGGGATCTGGATAATCTATTCCACACCAGGGTGTCACTCTGACCAGGACCTCTGGTCCCATTCTGTTCCTCAACTAAACTGGTTACTCTGGTTATCCCTCTGGGCCTCACCCTTACCTGGTGACTCTGGTCACCCCTTGGGCTTCACTTGGGCCTGGTGAATCTGGTCCTTAGCTGGTCCACACCTGGATCTGGTGACAGGTCGCCACATGGGCCTCACCTGGACTTGGTGAATCCTGTTGCCACCTGCGCCTCACCTGGTACCTTGTGACTATGGTCCCACCTGGACCTCACCTGGATCTGGTGGCTCTGGTTCCCATATGGCGCTCTCCTGATCGTGGTTCCTGTGGTCTCCTTCTGGCCTCACCTAGAACACAATGACTCTGATCCATATTTGGGCCTCTCCTGGACCTGTGGACTCTGGTCCTTACCTGGGCATCATTGGGACCTGGATACTCTCTTATATAACTTGGCCTCACCTGGACCTGGTGAGTGTGGTCCCACCTGGGCCTCACCTGGACGAGGTAACTTGTTCCCCAGGGACCTCACCTGGACCTGGTGACTCAGGTCCTCATATGGGCATCATGGGACCTGGTTTCTCAGGTCCACATTGGGGACTCACCTGGACCTAGGGATTCTCGTCCCCCTCTGGGCCTCACCCTGACGTGGTGACTCTGGTCCCCACCTGGATATCACCAGAACCGGGTGACTCTGGTCCCCCTCTGGGACTCACCCAGAGCTGGGGACACTGGTCCTCAAATGGGCCTCAACAGGACCTGGTGAATCTACTCCTCACTTAGGCCTCGTCCGGACCTTGTGACTCTTTTCCCAACTGGCATCAATGGGACATGGTTACTCTGTTCCCCACCTATGCCTCTACTGGACATGATAACTTTGCTCAACACTTTGGCCTCAACTGCTCCTGATGAATCTGGTCCCCCCACCTAGGCCTCAATCTGGAACTGGTGACTGTGGTCCCCACCTGGGTCTCAGCTGGACCTGGTGACTCTCGTTCCCACATGAAACACACCTAGACCTGGTGACTGTGGTGTTCTTGTAGACTCACATTTACCTGGTGACTCCGGTCCCCACTGGGGCCTCACCTGTTCTGGTGACTCTGGCCTGCAAGTTGGCCTCACCTGGACCTGGTGAGTGGGGTTCCCACCTGGGCATCACACATACCTGGTGACCACGTCCCCACGTGGGCCTCTTGGATCTGGTGAATCTGGCCCTTACCTGGTCCTCTCCCAGACCCGGGGACTCTGGTCACCACCTTGGCCTCACGTGGGCCTGGTGAATCTGGTCCCCATCTGTGCCTCACCCAGTCCTGGTGACTTTGTTCCCCACTTGGACCTGATTGCTGTGGACTCTTTCTTGGCCTCACTTGGAACTGGTGACTCTGATCCTATCTGTGTGTCACCCAGACCTGGTGACTCTCGTCCTCACTTAGGCATCATTGGTACCTGATTACTCTGTTTCACACCTGAGCCTCCCCTGGACATGATGACTCTGGAACCTCTCTAGGCCTCACCCTGACCTGGTGACTCTGGTCCCCATTCTGGATGTCACCTGGACCAGGTGATTCTGGTACCCCTCTAGGCCTCAACCAGATCTGGTGACTTTTGTCCTCAACTGGGCCTCACCTGGACCTAGTGAATATGCTCCATCTGGGCCTCATTTGGACCTGGAGACTCTGGTCACTCACTGGGCATCATAAGGGAAATGGTTCCACTGCATAGGCCTGCTGGTTTGCCTCACCTGGACCTGGTAACTCTGATCCCTACCTGGGTTTCATCGGGACACGGTTCCTCTGCTTGGCCTGCAGGTTGGCCTCATCTTGACCTGGTGAGTGGAGTTCCGACCTGGGTCATACCCATGCCTGGTGACACAGGTCCCCACGTGGGCCTCACTTGGATCATGGTGAATTTGGTCCTTACCTAGTCCTCACCCGGAACTTGGTAAATCTGGTCACCACCTGGGCATCACCTAGACCTGACTTTGTTCCCCACCTGGACCTGATTGCTGTGGACACCTTCTTGGCCTCACCTGGAAGTGGTAACTCTGATCCTAACTGGGTCTTTCCCAGATCTGGTGACTCTGGTCCTCACCTGTGGAACAATTATGACCTGGATACTCTGTTCCACACCTGAGCCTCCCCTGGACATGATGACTCTGGATCCCCTCTGGGCCTCACCCTGACATAGTTACTCTGGTCCCCATCTGGATGTCACCTAGACCAGGTGAATCTGGTACCCCTCTGGGACCTCAACCAGATCTGGTGACTCTGGTCCTCAACTAGGCCTCACCTGGACCTAGTGAATATGCTCCATCTGGGCCTCATTTGGACCTGGTGACTCTGGTCCCTACGTGGGTAACATCGGGACATGGTTCCACATAATGGTCTGCAGATTGGCCTCTTCTTGACCTGGTAACTCTGGTCCCTACCTGGGCCTCATCGGGACACGGTTCCTCTCGCATGGCCTGCAGGTTGGCGTCACCTGGACCTCGTACCTCTGGTCCCTACCTGGGCATCATCGGGACACTGTTCCTCTGCATGACCTGCAGGTTGGCCTCACCTGGATCTGGAGAGTGGGCTTGCCACCTGGGCCTCACCCATACCTGGTGACACAGGTCCCACGTGGGCCTCACTTGGACCTGGTTATCTGGTCTTACCTGGTCCTCACCCGGAACTGGTAACCCTTGTCACCACCTGGGAATCACCTGGACCTGGTGAATCAGGTCCCCATCTGGGCCTCACCCAGTCCTGGTGACTTTGTTCCCCACCTGGACCTGATTGCTGTGGACTAATTCTTGGCCTCACCTGGAACTTGTGACTCTGCTTCTAACTGGGCCTCACCCAGATATGGTGACTCTGGTCCTCACCTGTGGACCATTATGACCTGGATACTCTATTTCCACACCTGAACCTCACCTGGACATGATGACTCTGGATGCCCTCTGGGCCTCACCCTGACATGGTGACTCTGGTCCCCATCTGGATGTCCCCTAGACCAGGTGAATCTGGTACCCCCCTAGGCGTCAACTAGACCTGGTGACTCTGGTCCTCATCTGGGCCTACCTGGACCTAGTGAATATTCTCCCCACCTGCGCCTCGATGGACCTGGTGACTCTGGTTCTACCTGGGCATCATTGGGACATGGTTACTGTATTACCCACTGGGACTGTCCTGATCCTGGTAACTCTGGTCCTGACTTTGGCCTCTTCTGTAAGAGGTGACTCTGTGTCCACCTGGGCCTCTCCTGTACCTGGTGACTCTGATCCTAAGCAGGGCCCTCACCTGACCTGGTGACTGTGGTTCCCATCGGGACGTCACCTGGACCTCATGTCTCCGGTTACACCTGGGCCTCACCAGGACCTGGTGTCTCTGGTACCCACCTAGGTAGCATCAGGATATGGTTACACTGTTCACTAATAGTGACCCAGCCAGACCTATTAACTCTGGACTTCACCTGGGCCACACCTGGACATGGTGACACTGGTTCGAACCTGGGTCTCACCTGGACATGGTGAGTCGGATCCCCACCTGGTCCTCACGTGTAACTGGTGATTCTCATTCCAGCATGGACATCACGTGGACCTGGTGGCGGCAGTGTTTCTAGATTCTCATATTACCTCGTGACTCTGGTCCCCACCAGGGCTTCACCGGGACCTGGTGAGTGTGGTTGCCACCTGCACCTCACCTGGACCTGGTGATTCTGGTCTGCACCTGAGACGACCCTGAATCTGGTGACTGTGGTTCCCTCCTGGGCTTCACCTGGATTTGGGGACTCCGGTCCCCATCTGGGCCTCACCTGGCCCTGTTGACCATGGTCCTGAACTGGGCAAAATTGGGACCCTGTACTGTGTTCCACAACTGGACCTCACCTGGACCAGGTGGACTCTGGTCCCCCTCTGGGTCTCACCGTGCCCTAGTGACTGTGAACCCCACTTTGGCCTGACTTGGACCTCTGACCCTGGTTGCCACCTGCGCTTGACCTCGAATTGTTGACTCTGGTTCTTTCAAGGGCCTTCCCTGGACCTGGTGATCCTGGTCGGACCTGGGCCACACCTGGACGTGGTGACTCCTGTCACCAATGGGTAGTCACCTGGACCTGCTTACTGTGTTCCACACCTGGGCCTCAAGTACACCTCTTGACCATGGTCCCCAAGCCGGCCTCACATGGACCTGTTGACTCTGATCCCCAATGGGTCCTCACGTGTACCTGGTAACTCTAGTCCTCACCTGGGCCTCATCTGGACCTAGTGACTCTGGTCCCCATCTGGGCTTCACATGGATCTGGTGACTCTGGTCCCCACCTGGACTTCACCTGGATCTCGTGACTCTGGACTCCACCTGGACCTCTCCTGGACCTCGTGACTCTCTTTCCAACATGGACCTCACCTGGATCTGGTGACTCTGGTCCTCAGTTTGGCCTCACCTGGACCTGGTGTCTCTCGTCCCCACTTGGACCTAACTCAGAACTGCTGAATCTTGCCCCACCCTAGGTCGCACCCCAGACCTGGTGACTCTTGTCCCCAGCTATGCCTGAATACGACCTGATGAATCTGGTCCTCATGTGGGCCTCACATGGTCCTGGGACTCAGCTGGATAGAGTGGCTCTGGTTCCCACAAGGGGCTCACCTGATACTGCTGAATGTGGTCTTATTCTATGCCTCACTAGGACCTAGTGATTCTGTTCCCCATTTGGGCCTGCCATGCCATAGTGACTCTGGTCCTCGCCCAGGCGCCACTGGGACCTGGATACCTATATTCCACACCTGGGCCTCACTTTGACCAGGGACCTCTGGTCCCATTTCTGGGCCTCAAACTAAACTGGTTTACTCTGGTTCCCCCTCTGGCCCTCACCCTGACCTGGTGACTCTGGTCACCCCTTGGGCTTCACTTGGGCCTGGTGAATCTGGTCCTTATCTGTTCCGCACCTGGATCTGGTGACTGGTCGCCACCTTGGCCTCACCTGGACTTGGTGAATCCTGTGCCACCTGCGCCTCACCTGGACCTTGCGACTGTGGTCCCACCTGGACCTCACCTGGACGAGGGTGACTGGTTCCCACAGGGACCTCACCTGGACCTGGTGACTCAGGTCCTCATATGGGCATCATGGGACCTGGTTTCTCAGTTCCACATCGGGGCCTCCCCTGGACCTAGTGATTCATGTCCCCCTCTGGGCCTCACCCTGACGTGGTGACTCCGGTCCCCACCTGGATATCCACCAGAACCGGGTGACTCCTGGTCCCCCTCTGGACTCACCCGGAGCTGGGGGACACTGGTCCTCAGCTGGTCCTCAACAGGACCTGGTGAATCTACTCCTCACTTAGGCCTCGTCTGGACCTTGTGACTCTTTTCCCATCTGGCATCAATGGGACATGGTTACTCTGTTACCCCACCTTGGCCTCACATGAACATGATAACTTTTATCCACACTTTTGGCCTTCAACTGGTCCTGATGACTCTGGTCCCCCCCCACCTAGGCCTCAATCTGGACCTGGTGACTGTGGTCCCCACCTGGGTCTCACCTGGATCTGGTGACTCTCGTTCCCACATGAACCACACCTGGACCTGGTGCCTGTGGGTGTTCTTGTAGACTCACATTTACCTGGTGACCACGGTCCCCACTAGGGCCTCACCTGGTTCTGCTGACAGTGGCCTGTCGGTTGGCCTCATCTGGACCTGGTGAGTGGGGTTGCTACCTGAGGTTCACCCATACCTGGTGACTCAGGAACACACGTGGTCCTCCTTGACCTGGTGAATCTGGTCCTTACATGGTCCTCTCACAGACCCAGGGACTCTGGTCACCACCTGGGCCTCACCTGGACCTGGTGAATCTCTTCTCCATCTGGGCCTCACCCAGTCTTGGTGACTTTGTTCCACACCTGGACCTGATTGCTTTGGACTCTTTCTTGGCCTCACCTGGAACTGGTGACTCGTTATCCTCTGCGCGTGACTCAGGGCCTGGTGACTCTGGTCCTCACCTGGGAATCTTTGGTACCTGGTGACTCTGTTCCACACCTGAGCCTCACCTGGACATGATGACTCTGGAATCACTCTGGGCCTCACCCTGACCTGGTGACTCTGGTCCCCATCTGGATGTCACCTGGACCAGGGGATTCTGGTACCCTCTAGGCCTCAACCAGGTCTGGTTTCTCTTGTCCTCAACTGGGCCTCGGTTGGTCCTAGTGAATATGCTCATCTTGCCTGATTTGGACCTGGTTACTCTGGTCCCTACCAGGGCATCATGGGACCTATTTTCTACTGCATGGCCTGCAGGTTTGCCTCACCTGGACCTGGTAACTCTGGTCCCTACCTTGGCATTATCGGGACCCGGTTGCTTTGCATGGCCTGCAGGTAGGCATCACCTGGAACTGGTGAGTGGGATTGCCTCTTGGGCCTCACCCATACCTGGTGACACAGGCCCCTACGTGGGCCTCACTTGGACCTGGTGTATCTGGTAATTCTGCTCACCACCTGGGGATCACCTGGACCTGGTGAATCTGGTAACTCTGGTCACCACCTGGAATCACCTGGACCTGGTTAATCTGTGTCCCCATCTGGGCCTCACCCAATCCTGGTGACTTTTTTCCCCACCTGGCCCTGATTCTTGTGGACTCCTTCTTAGCCTCACCTGGAACTGTTGACTCTGATCCTAAACTGGGCCTCACCCAATCTGTTGACTCTGGTCCTCACCTGTGGATCATTATGACCTGATACTCTGTTCCACACCTGAGACTCACCTGGACATGATGACTCTGGATCCCTCTGGTCCTCTCCCTGACATGGTGCATCTGGTCCCCATCTGGACGGCACTAGACCAGGTGAATCTTGTACCCCTCTAGGCCTCAACTAGACTGGTGACTCTGGGCCTCTACTGGGCCTCAACGGGACGTAGTGTATATGCTCCCCAACTTCGCTCATCTGGACATGGTGACTCGGCTCCACTGGGCCTCACCTGTAACTGGTGACTCTGATCCAAAGCATGGCCTCTCCGGACCTGGTGGACTGTGCGTTTCCCTATCGGGACCTCACCTGGACCTCATGTCTCTGGTCACCACCTGGGCCTCACCAGGACCTGGTGTCTCTGGTACCCACCTCGGTAGCATCAGGATATGGTTACACTGTTCACTACCAGGACCCCAGCCGGACCTATTAACTCTGGTCCTTCACCTGGGCCACACCTGGACATGGTGACACTGTTCCCACCTGGGTCTCACCCTGGAAATGGTGAGTCAGATACCCACCTGGTCCTAACCTATAACTGTTGATTCTCGTTCCCACATGGACCTCATGTGGACCTGGTGGCTGCGTGTTTCTAGTTTGTCATGTACCTTGTGACACTGGTCCCCACCAGGGCCTCACCGGGACCTGGTGAGTGTGGTTGCCACCTGCACCTCACCTGGACCTGGTGATTCTGGTCTGCACCTGAGACTACCCTGGATCTGGTGACTGTGGTCCCCACACTGGCTTCACCTGGATTTGGGGACTCTCGTCCACATGTGAGGCTCACCAGGCCCTGTTGACCAAGGTCCTCAACTGGGCAAAATTGGGACGCGGTTGTCTGTGTTCCACAACTGGACCTCACCGGACTAGTGACTCTGGTGCCCCTCTGGGTCTCAACATTCCCTAGTGACTGTGATAACCCCACTTTCCCCCTGACTTAGACCTGCTGACCCTGGTTGAAACCTGCGCCTGAACCTCGAACTGTGGACTTCTGGTTCTTTCAAGGGCCCTCCCCTGTACCTGGTGATCGTGGTCCGAACCTGGGCCTCACCTGGACGTGGTGTCTCTTGTCACCATGGGGACTCACATGGACCTGCTTACTGGTGTTCCACACCTGGGCCTCAAGTAGACCTGTTGACCATGGTCCCCAAGCCGGCCTCACATGGACCTGTTGCCTCTGATCCCCACCGGGGCCTCACGTGTACCTTGTAAACTCTGGTCCTCACCTGGGCCTCATCTGGACCTAGAGACTTCTGGTCCCCACCTGGGCTTCACCTGGATCTGGAGACTCTGGTCCCCATCTGGGACTTCACCTGGGATCTGGTATCTCTGGTCCCAATCTGGACCTCTCCTGGACTTGGTGTCTCTCTTGCCACTTTGACCTAACTCAGAACTGCTGAATCTTGCCCCCACCTATTACGCACCCAGACTAGTGACTCTTGTCCCTAGCTATTCCTCAATTCGACCTGATGAATCTGGTCCTCACGTGGACCTCACATTTACCTGGGACTCGCTGGAAAGAGTGTCTCTGGTTCCCACTAGGGGCTCACCTGATACTGCTGAATGTGGTCTTATTCTATGCCTCACCAGAAACTAGTGATTCTGTTCCCCATCTGGGCCTGCATGCCTTAGTGACTCTGGTCCTCACTGGCATCATTGGGACCTGGATACTCTATTCCACACCTGGGCCTCACTTTTACCAGGAACCGCTGGTCCCATTCTGGGCCTCAAACTAAACTGGTTACTCTGGTTCCCCCTCTTAACCTCACCCTTACCTGGTGACTCTGGTCACCCCTTGGGCCTCCCCTGGGCCTGGTGACTCTGGCCTGCAGGTTGGCCTCACCTGGACTTGATTAGTGGGATGCCACCTGGGCCTCACCCATACCTGGTGACTCAGGTCCCCACATGGGCCTCTTGGACCTGGTGAATCTGGCCCTTACATGGACTTCTCCCAGACCCGGGGAATCTGGTCACAACATGGGCCTCACCTGGACCTGGTGAATCTGGTCCCCATCTGGGCCTAACCCAGTCCTGGTGACTATGTTCCCCAACTGGACCTGATTGCTCTGGACTCTTTCTTGCCCTCACCTTGAACTGGTGACTCTGATCCGATCTGTGCGTCACCCAGACCTGGTGACTCTCGTCCTCACCTGGGCATCATTGGTACCTGGTTACTCTGTTCCACACCTGAGCCTCACCTGGACATGATGTCTCTGGGACCTCTCTGGGCCTCACCCTGACCTGGTGATCTGGTCCCCATCTGGATGTCACCTGGACCAGGTGATTCTGGAACCCCTCTAGGCCTCAACAGATCTGGTGACTCTTGTCCTCAAGTGGGCCTCACCTGGACCTAGTGAATATGCTCCATCTGGGCCTCATTTGGACCTGGTGACTCTGGTCACTCACTGGGCATCATCTGGAAATGGTTCCACTGCATACCTGCTGGTTTGCCTCACCTGGACCTGGTAACTCTGGTCCCTACCTGGGCATCATCGGGACATCTTGACCTGGTGAGTGGGGTTCTCACCTGGATCTTACCCATGCCTGGTGACACAGGTCCCCACGTGGGCCTCACTTGGACCTGGTGAATGTGGTCCTTACCTAGTCCTCACCCGGAACTGGTAAATCTGGTCACCACCTGGGCATCACCTACCTGGTGACTTTGTTCCCCACGTGGACCTGATTGTGGACACCTTCTTGGCCTTACCTGGAAGTGGTAACTCTGATCCCAACTGGGCCTCTCTCAGATCTGGTGACTCTGGTCCTCACCTGGGCCTCATCTGGACCTAGTGACTCTGGTCCCCACCTGGGCTTCAACTGGATCTGTGACTCTGGTCCCACCTGGATTTCACCTGGAACTGGTGACTCTGGTCCATACCTGAACCTCTCCTGGACCTGGTGACTCACTTTCCAACATGGACCTCACTTGGATCTGGTGACTATGGTCCTCAGTTTGGCCTCACCTGGACCTGGTGTCTCTCGTCCCCACTTTGACCTAACTCAGAACTGCTGATCTTGCCCCACCTAGGCCGCACACAGACATGGTGACTCTTGTCCCCAGCTATGCCTCAATTCGACCTGATGAATCTGGTCCTCACGTGGGCCTCCATGGACCTGGGACTCAGCTGGATAGAGTGGCTCTGGTTCCCACAAGGGGCTACCTGATACTGCTGACTGTGGTCTTATTCTATGCCTCACCAGGACCTAGTGATTCTGTTCCCCATCTGGGCCTGCATGGCCCTAGTAACTCTTTTCCTCACCCAGGCATCATTGGGATCTGGATACTCTATTCCACATCTGCGCCTCACTTTCACCAGGGACCTAGGGTCCCATTCTGGGCCTCAAACTAAACTGGTTATTCTGGTTCCCCCTCTGGGCGTCACCCCTACCTGGTGACTCTGGTCACCCCTTGGGCTTCACTTGGGCCTGGTGAATCTGGTCCTTAGCTGTTCCGCACCTGGATCTGGTGACCGGTCGCTACCTGGGCCTCACCTGGATTTGGTGAAACCTGTTGCCACCTGCGCCTCTCTGGACCTAGTGACTGTGGTCCCACCCAGACATCACCTGGATCTGGTGGCTCTGGTTCCCATATGGGGCTCCTGGACCTGGTTCCTGTGGTCTCCATCTGGCCTCACCTGGAACACAATGACTCTGTTCCATATTTGCCCTCTGCTGGACCTGTTGACTCTGGTACTTACCTGGGCATCATTGGGACCTGGGAACACTCTTATATACCTGGACCTCACCTGGACCTGGTGACTGTGGTCCCACCTGGGCCTCACCTGCATGAGGTGACTGGTTCCCACAGGGACCTCACCTGGATCTGGTGACTCAGGTCCTCATATGGACATTATATTGGACCTCATGGACAGTGTGGCTTTCTCTAGTTTCTATCCGGGGCAACTGCACATGGACTTACCCTAGTCGATGTTCCCCCCCGTCCCCCCACCGCAGGGTGCACCTTTCTCACATTTCTCTGTTACGTCTCGGTTGTACATCCTTTTGGGTCTTTCACACCACACCTGGACCCCCTTATCACCACCCCGAACTCTGCGGTTATACTCTGTGTCTACCAATGTCTGTGTGACTCTACCCGGCGCTTGGGACATTGGTTCACTGTACATTTTCTATGGCCCCTCAACAGACTCTGGTGTAATATATCTCCACTCACTTCAGGACATCATCGTCCTTGCCGACTTTTTTTTAGTGACTCTTTTTTCCCCTCATATAACCTGTGCCTCAATGTGCCGTTTACTTGCCGTTCATGCTTTCCACCGGGCGGTTTTACATACTCCTCGGACATATAACCTTTCCTTGTAGTTTTCCACACTTTTGGACTGTCCCATGCTCCCCTGTATGACCTTTGTCCCTCCCATCCACCCACCCCGACCGGCCTCAATCGGCTTGACCTGGTGATTTGTGTGCTGGTCCCCACCTGGGTCGCCCCCTGATAGTCTTCGCGCCTGAATCGCGTTCCCATTCCATTGATCTACACATCCCCCCCTTTTTGGACCTGGTCCTTGCACCGGTCGTTTTTCTGCAGACTCCCTTTCATTATCTATTTAACTTACTCTTTCTTCGGTGACACAGGTCCCCCTTCATATAGTTTGGCTGCCTCACCTGGTTGTATTTCTGTGACATCTGGCTTGCCAGGTGTGGCTCTCCCTGTGAACTGGTGAGTGGGGTTGTTCACACCTGAGCTTCACCATACCGATGAACCTGTAACGTATTACCACCCACCCGTCGGTTATCTCTTGGACCTTTTGGGAATCTGGTTTCTCCTTTTTACCCCCCATTTCTGGTAACTTTACATGACCGGGGATTTTCTTGTGTAACCTTCCCCCCTGCGCGCATAACTTTACTTGGAACCCCTGTCGTATATCCTCTCCACCACTCTCTGTGGCTCTCTCAAACTAGGCCTCCGGTGAGTTTTTTTGTTTTCCTTCCTTCACCAGGACCTGATTGCTTTGGGACTCTTTATTGGACTTGACACCGCCGAACCCATTGGTGGAATTTATTCTTTCCTTTCCCCTGC
>NW_023330840.1:0-59456 GCF_011100685.1 Canis lupus familiaris | reverse complement strand
GAAATGCAACAGATTTCTGTACATTGATTTTGTATCCTATGAATTTACTGAATGCATGTATTATTTAGTAATTTTTTGGTGGAGTCCTTTGGGTTTTCTATATAGAATATCATGTCATTTCCAAATACTGAAAGTTTGACTTATTTATTGCCAATTTTGGATGCTTTTTATCTTTTTGTTGTTGTATTGCTGAGGCTAGGACTTCTAGTACTATGTTGAATAACAGTGGTGAGAGTGGACATTCCTGTCTTGTTTAGTTCCTGACTATAGAGGAAAAGTTCTGTTTTTCCTCATTGAGGATGATATTAGTTGTTGGTTTTTGGTATTTGGCCTTTATTATGTTGTACATTCCCAGCAAACCTACTTCATTAAGGTTTTGTAGCATGAATGAATGTTGTGCTTTGTCACATACCTCTTCTGTATCTATTGAAAGGACCGTTTGGTTCTTATCCTTTTATTAATGTAGTATATCACTTTGATTGATTTGTGAATATGAACCACCCTTGCAGCACAGAAATAAACCCCACTTGATCCTGATGAATTATTATTTTAATGTAATGTTATATTTATTTTTTAGTATCTTATTGAGAATTTTCGCATTCATTTTCACCAGGGATCTTGGTCTATAGTTCTCTTTTTTAGTTGAGTCAGTCTGGTTTTGGTATCAGGGTAATGCTGGCCTCACAGAATGATTTTGGATGTTTTCCTTCCATTTATATTTGTTTAGAATAGTTTGAGAGTAATAGGTATTAACTGTTCTTTCAAAGTTTGCTAGAATTCGCCTGTGAAGCCATCTGACCCTGGAGTTTTGTTTCTTGGGATTTTTTTGAATGCTGATTCAATTTCTTTGCTAGCTATTGGTTTGTTCAAGTTTTCTATTTCCTCCTGTTGTTTCTTCTTTCTCCTTTCTCATTTGTAATTTTATTTATTTGGATCCTTTCTCTGTTGTTTTTGACAAGTCTGGCTAGGGAGTTATCAAATTTAGTAAGTTTTTCAAAGAAAAGCATTTTATTGATTTTTTTATTGTGTTTTTTTGTTTGGTTTGGTTTGGGGGGAGTTTGGGGGGGTTTGTTTGTTATTAGTTTCTATGTCATTTATTTCTGATCTAATCTTTATTATTTCCTTCCTTCTGCTGGCTGAAGGTGTCTTTTGTTGCTATTTTTCTAGCTCCTTTAGCTGGGTTTTTACTTGAGATTTCTTGTTTTTTAAGATAGCTCTCTATTGCTTTTTACTTCCCTCTTATGACATTTTTGCTTCATTCCAAAAGTTTGGGGCCATTGTGGTTTCATTTTAACTTGTTTCCATGCATTTTTTAATTTCTTCTTTGATTTTCTGGTTGGCCTATTCATTGTTTAGTAGCCTGTTGTTCAACCTCCATGTGTTTGTGGTTTTTCCAAATTTTTCTTGTGGTTAACTTCAAGTTTCATAGGTTTGTGGTCAGAAAAGATGCATAGTATGACCTAAGTCTTTTGTACTTGTGAAGGCTGACTTGTGGCCTGGTATGTGATCTACTGTTGAGAATTTCCCACATTCACTTGAAAAGATTGTGTGTTCTGCTGTTTTAGGATGGAATGTTCTGAATATATCTGGTAAGTCCCTCTGGTCCAGTATTTCTTTCAAAGCCTTTGTTTCCTTGTTGATTTTCTGCTTAGATAATCTGTCCACTATGTCAGGGAGATGTTTAAGTCCCCTAGTATTATTGTTATTATTGTCAAGGAGTTCCTTTATTTTTGCAGATAATTGTTTTGCTACTCCTGCTTTTCTTGACATCCATTCGTGGGATACCTATTTCTCCACTTCTAATGGGCAGTTGCCTTTAGGTCTGAAATGAACCTCTTGTAGGCAGTATATAGATGCATCTTGTTTTTATCCATTCTGACATTCTATTTGTTTTGATTGAAGCATTTAATCCATTTACATTCAATGTAATTTTAGATAGATATATATTTAGTGCCATTACTTATTTTGTCTTTCTTTCTGGAGATTTTCTCTATTCTTTTCTTGTCTTTGTCATTTTGATCTTTTCTCCCACTCAAAGAGTTCCCTTTAAAACTCCTTGAAGGGCTAGTTTAATGGTTACGAACTTCTTTAGTTTTTGTTTGTCTGCAAACTCTTTGTCTCTCCTTTTACCCTGAATAATAGCAAAGCTATTATATAGTATTCTTGGTTGTGGATTTTTCCCACTCACAACTTAAATGTATCATGCCACTCTACTCCGGCTTGCCAAGTTTCTGTGGAGAGATGTGCAGTTAGATTTAGGGTCTTAATCTGTAAGTAAAGGACTCATTTCATCTTTCACTTGTAAGGTTTTTTTTTTTTTTTCTCTATTGCCATATTTCACAGGTTAAATTACAATGTATTTGTGTTGTGTTGGCCTACTTTGTTGATATTAATGGGAGTTCTCTGTGTCTCCTGGGTCTGGATGTCTGTTTCCTTCATCAGATTAAGGGACATTTTCAGCTATTACTTCCTCAAGTATTCCACCCCCTGTTCTTTCTCTTCTTTTTCTGAGTGTTGTCCTATAATATAGGTGTAATGATCTTTTTAAAGATTTCTTTTATTTACTTGAGACACAGAAGGAGAAGGGGCAGAGGGAGAGCAGAAATAATCTCCAGCAGACGCCCAGACGAGCATGGAGCCCCGTAAAGGGCTTAACCTCAGGCTCTCCAGATCATGACCTAAGCTGAAATCAAGAGTTGGCCACTCTCTATAAAAAAGGCATAAAGGGGGATCCCTGGGTGGCGCAGCGGTTTGGCCCCTGCCTTTGGCCCAGGGCGCGATCCTGGAGACCCAGGATCGAATCCCACATTGGGCTCCCGGTGCATGGAGCCTGCTTCTCCCTCTGCCTGTGTCTCTGCCTCTCTCTCTCTCTCTCTCTCTCTCTGTGTGACTATTATTAAAAAATAAATAATTAAAAAAAAGGCATAAAGGACTCAAGAGACTATATGACTGAAGAATTTAGATCTAATTAGGCAGAAATTAAAAATCAATTAAATGCAATGTAATCAAAACTAGAGGTCCTAACGACAAAGGTTAATGAGGTGGAAGAACGAGTGAGTGACATAGAAGACAAGTTGATGGCAAAGAGGGAAACTGAGGAATAAAGAGACAAACAATTAAAAGATCATGAGGATAGATTAAGGGAAATAAGTGACAGCCAGAGGAAGAAAAATCTACGTTTAATTGGGGTTCCCGAGGGCGCAAAAAGGGACAGAGGTCCAGAATACGTATTTGAACAAATCCTAGCTGAAAACTTTCCTAATCTGAGAAGGAAAACAGGCATTCAGATCCAGGAAATAGAGAGATTCCCCCCCCCCAAAATCAATAAAAACCTTTCAACATCTCGACATTTAATAGGGAAACTGGCAAATTCCAAAGATAAAGAGAAGATCCTTAAAGCAGCAAGAGACAAGAGATCCCTAACTTATATGGGGAGAAATATCAGATTAACATCAGACCTCTCTGCAGAGACCTGGCAGGCCAGAAAGGGCTGGCAGGATATATTCAGGGTCCTAAATGAGAAAAACATGCAGGCAAGAATACTTTATCCAGCAAGGCTCTCACTCAGAATGGAAGGAGAGATAAAGAGCCTCCGAGACAGGCAAGAACTGAAAGAATATGTGACCTCCAAACCAGCTCTGCAAGAAATCTTAAGGGGGACTCTTAAAATTCCCCTTTAAGAAGAAGTCCAATGGAACAATCCACAAAACAGGGACTGAATAGGTATCATGATGCCACTAAACTCAATCTTTCAATAGTAACTCTGAACGTGAATGGGCTCCATCAAAAGGCACGGGGTTTCAGACTGGATAAAAAAGCAGGACCCATCTATTTGCTGTCTACAAGAGACTCGTTTTAGACAGAAGGACACCTACAGCCTGAAAATAAAAGGTGCTATTCAAATGGTCCTCAAAAGAAAGCAGGGGTAGCCATCCTTATATCAGATAAACTAAATTTATCCCGAAGATTAGTGAGAGATGAAGAGAAGATCATACTTAAAGGATTTATCCAACAAGAGGACTTAACAATCCTCAATATATATGCCCCGAATGTGGGAGCTGCCAAGTATATCAATCAATTAATAACCAAAGTTAAGACATACTTAGATAATAATACACTTATACTTGGTGACTTCAATGCAGCACTTTCTATAATCGACAGGTCTTCTAAACACAACATCTCCAAAGAAACAAGAGCTTTAAATAATACATTGGACCAGATGGATTTCACAGATACTTACAGAACTTTACATCCAAACACAACTGAATACATAGTCTTCTCAAGTGCACATGGAACTTTCTCCAAAATAGACCACATGCTGAGTCACAAATCAGGTCTTAAACCGATACCAAAAGATTGGGATTGTCCATGCGTATTTTCAGACCATAATGCTTTGAAACTAGAACTAAATCACAAGAAGAAGTTTGGAAGGATTTCAAACATGTGGACGTTAAGGACCATCCTGCTAAAAGATGAAAGGGTCAACCAGGAAATTAGAGAAGAATTAAAAAGATTCATGGAATCTAATGAGAATGAAGATACAACCATTCAAAATCTTTGGGATGCAGCAAAACAGTCCTGAGGGGGAAATACATCGCAATACAAGCATCCCTCAAAAATTAGAAAAAGCTCAAATACACAAGAAAACCTTGCACCTAAAAAACTAGAGAAAGAACAGCAAATAAAACACCAAGCAGAAGAGAGATAAAAAAAGATTTGATCAAAACTCAATGAAATAGAGACCAGAAGAACTGTGGAATAGATCAAACAAAACCAGGAGTTGGTTCTTTGAAGGAATTAGTAAGATAGATAAACCATTAGCCAGCCTTATTAAAAACAAAAGAGAAAAGACTGAAATCAATAAATCATGAATGAGAAGGCAGAGATCACCACCAATACCAAGGAAATACTAATGAAAAAACTTATTATGAGCAGCTATATGCCAATAATCAAGCAACCTAGAAGATATGGATACATTTCTGGAAAACCACAATTTACCAAATTGGAACAGGAAGAAAGAGAAAATCTGAACAGACCAATAATCAGGGAGCAATTGAAGCAGTCATCACAAACTCCCGAGACACAAAAGTCCAGGGCCAGATGGCGTTCCCTGGGGAATTCTATCAAACGTTTAACAAGAAACAATACCTATTCTATGAAAGCTGTTCTGAAAGATAGAAAAAGATGGAGTACTTCCAAACTTGTTCTATGAGGCCAGCATCACCTTAATTCGAAAACCAAAGACCCCATGAAAAGGAGAGTTATAGACCAATATCTCTGATGAACACAATGAAAAATCCTCAACAAGATACTAACAAATAGACCCATAGTACCGTTAAGAGCAATCCACAAAGTTTAAGTTATTCACCATGACCAAGTGGCATGATCTCCAGGATGCAAGGTTGGTTCAAGACTCATAAATCAATCAACATGATAGACCGTTCAACAGGAGAATAAACAAGCATAGGATCCTCTCAATAGATGCAGAGAAACATTTGACAACATACAGCATCCATTCCTGATCAAACTCTTCAGAGAGTGTAAGGATAGATGGGAACATTCCTCAACATCTTAAAAGCCATCTATGAGAAGCTCACAGCAATATCATTCTCATGGGGAAACACTGGGAGCCTTCCCCTAAGGTCAGGAACAAGACAGGGATGCCACTCTCACCACTGCTATTCAACATAGTACTAGAAGTTCTAGCCTCAGCAAATCAGCAAAAAGAAATAAGTCATTCAAATTGGCAAAGAAGAAGTCAAACTCTCCCTCTTTGCAGATGACATGATACTGTACCTAGAAAACCCAAAAGGAACTCCACCCCAAGATTGCTAGAATTCATACAGCATTTTGGCAGTGTGGCAGGATACAAGATCAATGCCCAGAAGTCAGTGGCATTTCTATACACGAACAATGAGGACTGAAGAAAGAGAAATTAAGGAGTCAATCCTATTTACCAATTGCACCCAAAAGCATAAGATGGGACTAAATCTAACCAAAGAGGTAAAGGATCTATACCCTAAACATTACATAACTCTTCTGAAAGAAATAGAGGAAGACACAAGAGATGGAAAAAATATTCTATGCTCATGGATTGGAAGAATTAATATTGTGAAAAATGTCAATGTTACCCAGGTTAATGTACACATTTAATGCAATCCCTATCAAATACCATGGACTTTCTTCAGAGAGTTGGAACAAATAATATTAAGATTTGTGTGGAATTAGAAAAGATAAGAATAGAAAAGACCCTAAATAGCCAGGAGAATATTAAGAAAAGAAAACCATAGCTTGGGGCATCACAATGCCAGATTCAGGTTGGACTATAAAGCTGTGATCATCAAGACTGTTTGATACTGGCCTCAAAACAGACACATAGATAATGTTGAAAGGAAAATAATAATTACTCGAGTGGTCAAGATTTGTAATTTTATTAAACAAGGATAGAAAAAAAATCCCAAACAAATAATATTGTTAAAGATCTATTTATTATTTATTTTAGAGAGAAGAAGAGAGTATGAGCAAGCTGGAGGGAGAGGCAGAAAAAAGAAACAAACTCCCCACTGAGCAGGTATCCTGGCATGGGGCTTGATCTCATGACCCTGAGAATCATGACCTGAGCTGAAATCAGATGCTCAACTGACTGAGTTGCCCAGGTTCCCCCCTTCATTGGAAGAAGCAATGGCTTCCAGACAGAAAGAATTGTAAATGCACATTTTATTCTGTTCACATACATTGTGATACATTCTTTTAATTCAAATAAAAGTTTTTAAATTCAAATAAAAATGATATTAAGTACAAATATTTTGAAGATCAGTCGTTAGAACTTTGCAGTAGTTAGTGTGAGCTGAATTTGGGATTCTCATACATTGCTGAGAATATAAAACTAGTTCAATAACAAATGTACACTTTTTTCCCCACCAAGCCCTTCCATAATATCCCAAAGAAACTCATAGAAATGTAGCCTGAAATGCAAAGTGTTGTTCATGTGTAAGAAAGACCAAATTTTAATCAAAAGAGGAAAGATAAAATATTATTGTATATTTTATGATGACTCTATATGGATTAAAAGGAAAAAACGATTATAATGTTAGATGATTAATATTAAATCAAAAATAAGATAAATGTGTGGATGGACAATTATATAAAATTACTTACTGTGTAATGTGCAACAAATTATAAATATACAAACTGCATAAATAGTGAGCAGCTTAATTAATTTTCATAATGAATATACTTGAATTCATAAATAGAACACATGTTTCTGCATTAGTGCTTTCATATATAGTGGACTTGCTGGAAACCATTGAAAATATATTACTCTCTATTGTGGCACTAAATGACATGTTGCTGTTAGTAAGTCCATTTGTGACAATACACTATAATTGTCTAAAGCACAAGGGATCCCTGGGTGGCGCAGCGGTTTGGCGCCTGCCTTTGGCCCAGGGCAACGATCCTGGGAGACCCGGGATCGAATCCCACGTTGGGCTCCCGGTGCATGGAGCCTGCTTCTCCCTCTGCCTATGTCTTGGGCAGCCCAGGTGGCTCAGTGGTTTAGCGCCACCTTCAGGCCTGGGGTGTGATCTTGGAGACCCGGGATTGAGTCCCACGTCCGGCTCCCTGCATGGAGCCTGCTTCTCCCTCTGCCTGTGTCTCTGCCTCTCTCTCTCTCTCTCTCTCTCTCTCTCTCTATCTCTGTGCCTCTCATGAATAAATAACATAAAATCTTTAAAAAATAAATAAATAAATAAAGCACAAGACATTTTATCTAATTGGAGACTGTGGATGAGTTCAGAAGCTTAAATATTCCTTGGTAAAATCTGCTTTAAACCAGAAACCATCCTTTTAAACATGGAACTAATTTGGCTTCTTTGTTAAGGGTCTGCCTTTATTTATTTCTCCTATGACACAATTGCCCATAAAACTATCATACCAATTATAGCAGCATCTACTTGTGTGTTTCCAACATGGAACAATATTTCCATAACAGCATTGTTTATATTGTAGCAAATATTGGTTCTATCCTTTTCCATATCCTAGGACCTTTGGGACCTGGTGTTCCTGCCTGCTGGCAATTGGATCTATCTTCTAGTCTCTCTTGAGGACAAGAGACGTTTACATACCTACAATCAACAGAGATTTATACCCAACACCATGGGAAATTATTCTCTCCTTAATGGAATTCTCTCCTCAACATTTAATCTTTTCTTTGTGCCCTGAAGAACAAAGACATGAAGAGAAGATAATCATTTGCTGCAGATCTAAATATTCTGCCAGATAGATCCACAGAATCCTCTAATGTTCACTGAATTAAAATAATGTATTCTGGAAAATAACCCCTTACCTACCCAGGGTGTCATATCCTAACAATCTTATGTGTCATCTCAATGGTGCCTTCAACAAGCTGTATCAATGCACATTCAGACTAGAAGGTTCTGGGGAGTGGAGTGTGTGATACAACAATGAACCCATAGTCATTTGCCCACTGTTACACCTCCTCTGCATTCATTTGAGTTGTTTGGTCTGATGAAATGTTACATAGAATCCAATGTCAGTGGATAAAACATACTGCAAGCCCTCAGTTGCTGTGCTTAATGCCCTGAGGGCAAGAAAAAACTCCATTTCTGGAATATTTGTCTATTTCAATCAAAATGAATTTATACCAGGAAGAAATTATCTAAAATAGTTTATTCTGGCATTGATTGGCCAATGGTGTCTTCCTGGGATGATGCATTATCAGGCCTGGCTCAGCTTTGGTCTTTGTCACTGACTACTTGGGAATCTGGCAGTGATGGTATCTAGATCAACACTGGTGAGTAGAAGCCCAAAAGCTCCAAACATGGCTATTACTGCTTTATTATGCCCATTTACCAGCAAAACCAAAGGCTGATGGATTTCAACTAGCAGAATCCTTTTTTTTCCTATTTAATTAGTACTTTACCCATAGTGGATTTTCCCTTAGGAGTGTTTTCATGAAATACCAAGATATCCTCATTTAACAGTCACTCCCATGTGTCCACTCACATACCACAAACACTCCCTGTTTCCAAATTTTCAATTATGCTACATCCATATTTCTAGGCATCTTCCAAGTAACTTGCCACTGCACAAGACTATTAGTTATTCTAACTTTGAAGCATTTCTCTTTCCACAATAAGTGAGAGATCAGGTGCATATGAAAAAGTTCTAAATATGGGAACTATTTCTCACTCACTAAAGCCATAACATACAAAGCTACGTCAACTATAATTCAAGTTTGAATATTTTTCCTTCTCTATCTGCTAATTTAGTGAATCCCTTATTTTGCCATAAGTCCAAGCTGACCAAGAGACATAAATACATCCTTTGTGGCACATGGGGATCTGCTTGTGTAAATTATGGTGCTTCAATTGCTTCTCATGCTCAATCTTGGATTCATCAATTTCATGTTTTAACAAATTTTTCTGAGGCAAATCCAAACTCGTTATTTGATGGACATGAGGGAACCCAAATTATGATGGGCAGGTCTGACCTCTACTCACTTGATAATATAGTCAGATACTCTTTTTTTTAAGTGCTAATTTAAATTTCAATTAGTCAACATAGAGTGTATTACTGTCAGGTGTACAATGTAGCTATTATTTAACACTCCCAGACAATACCCGGTGTTTATTAAAAGTGCACTTTTTAAATCCCATCACCTATTTAACCCATCATCACACCCACCTCCCATCTGGTAACCATAGTTTGTTCTTTGTAGTTAAGAGTCTGTTTCCTGGTTTGCCTCTGTCTCTCTTTTCCCTCCTGTGTTCATTTGCCTGGTTTCTTAACTTTCACATATGAGTGAAATCATATGGTATTTGTGTTTCTCTGCCTTACTTTCACTTAAAATAATATTCTCAGGGCACGTGGGTGGCTCAGCAGTTGAGTGTCTGCCTTTGGCTCAGGGCGTGACTCCAGAGTCCTGGCATTGAGTCTTGCATTGGGCTCCCTACAGAAAGCCTGTTCCTCCCTCTATGTCTCTACCTCTCTGTGTGTCTTTCATGTATAAATAAATAAAATCTTAAAAAAATAATAATACTCTCTGCTCACATCATTGCAAATGGCAAGATTTCATTATTTCATGGCTGAGTAACATTCCTTTGTGTATATATACCACTTCTTTATCCATTCATCAGTTGGTGGCCTTGGGCTGCTTCCATAATTTGGCTATTGTAGATGATGCTGCTATAAACATCGGGGTGCATATTTCACGTTGCATTAGTATTTTTGGATTCTCTGAGTATAATACCTGGAAGTATAATTGCTGGATTATAAAGTAGTTCTATTTTTAACTTTTTGAGGAACTTCTATACTGCTTTCTAGAGTGGTTGTACCAGTTTGCATCCCCACCAACAATGAGTGTTGCCCTTTCCCCACATTCTCTTCAACACCTGTTTCTTCTGTTTTTGAATTTAACCATTCTGAGAGGTGTGAGGTGGTAAATCATCGTGGCTTGATTTGCATTTCCCTGATAAGTGATGTTGAGCATCTTTTCATGTGTCTATTGACCTTCTGAATTTCTTTGGAAAAATGTCTGTTCATGTCTTTGTCCATTTCTTAACTGAATTATTTATTTTTGAGGTGTTGAGTTTGATAGATTCTTTATAGATTTTTTATACTAATCCTTGATCAGATATGTCGTTTGCAAATATCTTCTCCCATTCTGTAGGCTGTCTCACTTTTTAAGATTTTATTTACTTATTCATGAGAGACACAGAAAGAAAGAATAGAGACATAGGCAGAGGGAGAATCAAGCTCCCCGCAGGGAGCCTGAGGTGGGACTGAATCCCTGAACCCCAGGGGCACACCCTGAGCCAAACGCAGACGCTCAACCACTGAGCCACCCAGGCTTCCCTGTAGGCTTTTAGTTTTGTTGATTATTTCCTTCTCTGCACAGAAGCTTTTTATCTTGATGAAGTCCCAGTAGTTCATTTTTGCTTTTGTTTCTCTTGCTCTTGTGACATGTTTAACAAGAATTTGCTTGGCTGAGGTCAGAGAGGTTTCTGCCTTTGCTGTCCTCTATGATTTTAATAGTTTCCTGTCTCACATTTAGGTCTTTCATCCCTTTTGAATTTATTTTTGTGTGTGGTGTAAGATAGCGTACAGTTTCATTCTTCTGTATGTTGCTGTCCAATTTTCCTACACCGTTTGTTGAAGAGACTTTTTTCCTTCTTTGTCAAAGATTAGTTGATCATAGAGTTGAGAGTCCATTTCTGGGTTCTCTATTTTGTTCCATTGATCTATGTGTCTGTTTTTGTGCTAGTACCACACTGTCTTGATGATCACAGCTTTGTAATACAGCTTGAAGTCTGGAATTATAATGCCTCCAGCTTTGCTTTGCCTTTTCAACATTATTTTATCCATTCAGGGTCTTTTCTGTTTCCAGACAAATTTTAGAACACAATTCTTTATACACTCCATGTCAGCACCTATACAACTTAATGTTGGAGGGAAAATCTGATACTGACTGTTTCTCTCTATAATCATACCCACTAGTATCAGGTATAGCTTTCACACAGCCCAGGAATCATACTACATACCCAGCTCTATCACATATTCTCAATTTTTTTAATTTTTCATATTGCATTATCTGTTCTTATCCTTCCAAAACAATCTTTCCTATCTCTGTTCAAAGCTATTTAATGTAAATCCTAATTCTCTGAGAAATGTGTGAAGATCTCTAAGAACTTCAAACAAATTTCCTCTTACCTACCATTTGCATATGTGTCTATATATTCTATTACTAATTTCTTACTATAGAAAAGCTGCCTGTGTTTTTGTCAGAGTGACAACCCTAAATTTGTGCACTAGATCAAGTTCTGGTCAAAACGACAGGATCTCACTTCACCAATACTCCTTTTTCTTTCTATACCATCATCTTTTCTGTCTTGAGTGAACAATCTTTTTTAGACTAGGGATATTCTGTTTTCTTCCCTTCTCTTTCATCCACTCACATTATTTACCTGGTATCTATAGTCTGGTAATTCTTATCTATAAATGTCTTTCATTTTTGAAAAAAGATTTTATGTATTTATGAGAGACACACAGAGAAGGACAGAGACATAGGCAAGGGAGAAGCAGGCTGCCGGTGGGGAACCTGATGTCAAATTCAATCCTGGGATGCCAGGATCATGATACGAACTACAGGCAGACAGACGCTCAACCACTGAGCCACCCAGGCACCGTATAAATATATCTAATAGAGATGTCATCCCTAAACTTGACTCGTGTATACAGCTACCTACTTGATATTGAAATTTGGATGTCTTAATACTTTCTTAAACTGAATAAGGCAAAACAATATTCAGATATCACCACCTGGGATCCCTGGGTGGCGCAGCGGTTTGGCGCCTGCCTTTGGCCCAGGGCGCGATCCTGGAGACCCGGGATCGAATCCCACGTCGGGCTCCCGGTGCATGGAGCATGCTTCTCCCTCTGCCTGTGTCTCTGCCTCTCTCTCTCTCTGTGACTATCATAAATAAATAAAAATTTAAAAAAAAAAAAAAAAAAGATATCACCACCTACCCAAAATAATTACTTTCTGTTCCTGATATAGTTTTCATATCTTAGAAAACTTAAAGAAAAAAGTTGAAATCATTTTTGGCTCCTTGGTTTTTATATATCCCATCCATCAGTAAATCTTGTTGACTCAATATACTTAAGTTTGATCTTCGTTATCTTCAGTGCTTATTTCCTTGGTCTGGTTATGTCTACTTTTATCTAAATTATTGCAATATTTTCACCAGTATCCTCCACCAGTTTTTATTCTGTCACAAGCACCATATATCAATAGACCCAGGAGGAGTCTCACCCTGTTATGTGCTAGATGACAGGTATACAGAAGCCTGCTCATGGCTATAGACACTGAAGTAGCATATGAATCAGATAAAGCCCCTCTGGGTAAATGGATGGGAGTCCCTAGAAAACACAGATTGGGACAGTCACTCAGATAAGAGAGTCTTTTTTGAAGGACAAGAGCCCAGTACAAAATACTATTACTGTTGAAGAAAAAAAAACCATCTTTAGATGGATGGAAGAGAGTAAGAGGGAACATATTAGCTTTTTTTCACATCAGCCCTTCCCAAGATAGCATACGTAAGTGCCAAGACAATACTTGACTCGTGATTTCCTCCCCAGGAAAGTGAAATTATGTGAATTGGCACCATACTTCTATAGATTTGTAAAGCTCTACAGAGCTTCCAGAAAAGCTCATTTCTCTCTGACTCAATACAGAGTACTGAAGTATGATCTGTATGACTGTGGGGAGTGAGCAGCTGGGAAATCTAGACAGGGCTCAGGATAGAATGTATGAAAGGGGTGTGTATCCAACTAACCACATCACTGTCTCGATTAGGAAGTTCACTCACTTACCACTATAAATGTGTTGACTATGGATTCCCACAAATGCTCATGAGAAACCCCAGGGATACATATGCCTTACCTATGCATATTCCCACCTCATTACTTAGTCCTTGTAACCACTCCCCACAGTGATAAGAGTAAGTAAGCTGTTGCAGATGCATAGTAGGTATACAAAGAAGGCCTCCTCAAACCCACAGGCTTTGGATAAAGCACAAAATCTAGCTTTCAGCACCATCCTAGGAAAAAAAAGAGAGGCCTGTAAGCACTTGGCCATTTTTTGCAGGAGCTGGAGAAGGCATACCATTTTTAAAAATTTGCAACAATACAAAGCAAGAAGTATGCAAAAATGAACTACTAGAAAAAATTTAAGAAAGTCTGTGTTCCTAGCTGACCTAATAGAAGGTACCCTATAAGTCCATCCATATTATCAAAACACATTTCATAATTTTATGGCTCACTAATATTCCTTTGTAATTAGATACTACATTTTCTTTCTCCATCCATCTATTGATGGACACTTACATCGCTTACATACCTTTGCTACTGTAAGCAAACAACATAATGGTGCATATAACTTTTAAAATTAAAATTTTCATTTTTTATCAAGTACCCAGCAGAAAAATTACAAGATTATACATTATTTATATTTTTAATTCTTTCAAGAATCTTCATACTGTTTTCCATAGTGGTTTCAATAATTTACATTCCCATCAACAGTGCATGAGTGTTTCCTTTTCTTCACATCCCTGCCAATACTTGTTATTGCTTGTTTTTGATACTAGTTCTTTCTATTAGGTGATATCTCAAAAATCAGAGTGGGAAAGACAAATGTCAAATGATTTATTTTAGATGTAAAATATAAAAACAACAACAACAAACCCACACCCAAATGAACAAAGAAACAAACAAAAAAATACCCAGACACAAACTCATAAATATAGACAACAAACTGCTGGTTTCAAGAGGGGATGTTGGGTGAAATAGATGAAGGAAATCAAGAGGTAAAAATGTTTATTTATAAAATAAATAAAGCACAGAGATGAAAAGTACAACATAGGAAATATATTGTAAATATATATATATGTTAACTTTATTCTTTTAAAGATTTATTTATTTATTTGAGACAGAGAGAGAGCATGAGCAAGAGAGGGAGAGGGAGAGCAGGAGAGGCAGGAGAAGCAGAAGGAGAGGGAGAAAGAATCTTAGGCAGAACCCATGCCAAGCCTGGAGCCTGACAATGGGCTTGATCCCACAACTCTGAAATCACAACCTCAGTCGAAACTAAGAATCAGATGTTTAACCCACTGCACCACTCAGCTGCCTCTGTATGGTAACTTTAAATGGTAACTATATTTATCATGGTAAGCATTACATAATATATAGAGTTGTTGAATCACTATATTGTACACTTAAAGCTAACACAATCTTGTATGTCAACTATACTTCAATAAAGAATAAAATTAAAAACAACACAGTGGTCAGAAAATATGTAAAAAAGTTCAGCAAACAGATATAAATTATAAAATAAAATTTTGGTGCTAAAAATACAATGAATAAATTTTTTAAAATATAGTAGAGAGCATCAATAGCAGAATAAATCAAGCAGAAAAAAGTCCATCAAGTAGAAGACAGGATATTTTAAATAATCCATTAATAGGAGAAAAAAGAAAAATAATAAAAAAGAGTGAAGACAACATAAACAATTGGATAACATTAAGGTACCATTAGATATCATTTACATCTGTAAATATTAAAATCTTTCTAGAAGGGAAGAAGAAGGTGACAAAAAGCTTATTTAAGAAAAATGTGGCTGAGAACTTCCTAAATATGGTGCAATATTTAGACATCCAAATTTCTTAAGACAATAGATTATCCCAAAATTTTAATCCAAAGTTATCTTCTTCAGGCATATTATTATAAAACTTTCAAAAGTCAAATACAAAGAAATAATTTTAAAAGTATTAAACATAGAAGCAGGGGCACCTGGGTGGCTCAGTGGTTGAGCATCTGCCTTTGGCACAGTTCATGATCCTAGGGCCTGGGATCAAGTCCTGCATCAGGTTTCCCAGAGGGAGCCACTTCTTCCTCAACCTATGTCTCTGCCTCACTCTCTGTGTCTCTCATGAATAATAAAATCTTTTTTAAAATGAACAGAGAAGCAAATCCCTTATGTAAGAGAAACTCCATAAGACTATTTGCAGATTCCTCAGAAGAGACCTGAAAAGGTGATGATCTTTGCAAAGTGCTGAGAGAAAGAAAAGTACCAAGAATCCACAGGAAAATTGACCTTCAGAAGTGAAAGTGAGGTAATGACTTTCCATGACAAGCAAAAGCAGAGAAAGTTTAACACCACTAGTGTCTTACTGAAAATACTGAAAAGACATCTTCAAGAAAAAATATATATACTTTAATGAGTTAGCATAAAACCATATGGAAATATACATCAAATTGGTAAAGGTCAACATATTGTATACAGTCAAAATCAGGATGCCTTAGTACTGTATTACAGTGGTATATTAACCACTTTATTCTAGAAATTGTGTTTAAATTATTTGAAGTATCAGTATCTACAATAATTTGTAAATGGATACTCAATATTAAATTATGTAAACTACAACAGGAAAAACATAAAAGAGGGAGTAAAAGGATAAGGTTTTATAAGTGATTGAAATCATACACTTCATAAGTATTTTTAAAATGGTGAGCATAAATAAAAACCTACAGTAGATACAAACAATATAAAGAGAATGAAATAAAAACATACCACTATAGAAAATCATTGATTCACGTAAAGACAGCAAGACATATGGAAAATAACAAGAAAATAAAACAAGAGCCTGAAAATAATAAATAAGATGATACTCTTTTTATAAATTTATTTTTTATTGGTGTTCAATTTGCCAACATATAGAATAACACTCAGTGCTCATCCCATCAAGTGCCCACCTCAGTGCCCGTCACCCAGTCACCCCCCACCCCCACCCACCTCCCCTTCCACCACCCCTAGTTCGTTTCCCAGAGTTAGCAGTCTCTCATGTTCTGTCTCCCTTTCTGATATTTCCTACTCATTTTTTCTCCTTTCTCCTTTATTCCCTTTCACTATTATTTATATTCCCCAAATGAATGAGACCATATAATGTTTGTCCGTCTCTGATTGACTTATTTCACTCAGCATAATACCCTCCAGTTCCATCTACGTCAGTGTAAATGGTGGGTATTTGTCATTTCTAATGGCTGAGTAATATTCCATTGTATACATAAACCACATCTTCTTTATCCATTCATCTTCCGATGGACACCGAGGCTCCTTCCACAGTTTGGCTATTGTGGACATTGCTGCTAGAAACATCGGGGTGCAGGTGTCCCGGTGTTTCATTGCATCTGCATAAGATGATATTCTTAAGGTCTTACTTATCAACAATTAGATCAAATATAAATGGATTAAATTTTCTAATCAAAGGCAATGAAATGTCTGAATGGCAATACGTGGATAGAGGTAAGTGAAATAAGTCAGACTGAGAAAGGGCAAATACCATATGATATAAAAAGCCTCTGATTTCTGGGTATTAATTTGGCATCCTGAAACTTCACTTAATTATTTTCTCATTTGTAATAGTTTTTGGTAGTCTTTAGAGTTTTCTAAGTATAGTACCATGCCATCTGCCATTAGTGACAGTTTAAGCTGTTCTTTACCAATATGAACAACTCATTTCTTTTTCTTATCTAATAGCTTTGGGTAGGACTTCTAGTTCTGTGTTGAATAAAATTAGTGAGAGTGGACATTCGTGTCTTGTTCCTGATCCTAAGAAGAAGAAAAAGCTCAGTTTTTCACCATTGATTATGGTGTTCATTATGGGTGTTCTATATGTGGCTATTATTATATTGAGGTATGTCTTTTCTAATCCTACTTTGCTGGCAGTTTCCATCATGAATAGATGTTGCATTTTGTCAAGTGGTTATTCCTCATCTATCAAGATAATCAAATGATTTTTTTACCTTCATTTTGTTGATGGGGTGTATCATGTTAAGTGATGCATAAATGTTAAACCATCTTGTATTCCTGGGATAAATCCCACTTTGATAGTGGTACATGATGATTTTAATGCATTGTTAAATGTGGTTTGATAATATTTTGTTGAAAATGTTTACATCTATGTTCTTCAGGTATATTATCTTGTACTTTTCTTTGTGTGTTTAGTGTCTGCATGGTTTTAGTATCAAGGGACTGCTGGCATTATAGAGTGTACCTGGAAGCTTTCTTTTCTCTTCCATTTTTTGGAATAGTTTGAGAATATGTATTAACTGTCTTTTAAATAGTCTGTAAAATTAATCTGTGAATCCATCTGGTCTTGGACACTTATTTTTTGGTAGTTCTTTTTTGATTACTGATTCAATATTTTTACTAGTAACTGGTCCATTCAGATTTTCTATTTCTTTCTGACTCAGTTTGGAAGTTCATATGTTCTAGGAATTTAATTATTTCTTACACGTTCAAATTGTTGGCATATGTGTATACTCTTTTAGACTTTTGTAATTCAATGGTGTAAGTTGCTATTTTCCCCCTTTCATTTCTGATTTTATTTATTCGGCTCTTCTCTCTCTCTCTCTCTTTTTCTTTGATGAGTCTGGCTAACAATTTATCAGTTTTGTTTATCCTTTAAAAATAAGCTCTTTGTGCTGAGTAAAATAAGTCAATCAGAGAAAGACAATTATCATATGGTTTCACTCATATATAGAATATAAGAAATAGTGAAAAGAGTCAAAAGGGAAAGGAGGGGAACTGAGTGGGGAAAATCAGAGAGGAAGACAAATCATGGGAGACTCCTAACTCTATGAAACAAACAAGGGTTTCAGAAGGGGAGGTGGGTGGAAGGATAGGGTAAGTGGGTGACAGGCACTCTGGAGGGCGCTTGATAGGATGACCACTGGGTGATATACTATATGTTGACAATTGAACTTAAATTATTAAATTAAATTTAAAAAGCTCTTTGTTTTATTGATAAAACAATTAACATTTTTAAAATGTCCATAGTATTCAAGATATCTAGTGATTAAACAAAATCTCTATCAACATTTCAATGGTTTTTTTCAAACCAATAGAATAAAACATCCTTAAGTGTGTAAAGAGAGACAAAATATCCTAGATATCCAAAGCAATCTTTTTTAAATTTTATTTATTTATTCAACAGTGGGAGGGCACAAGCAGGGAAGATGACAGAGGGGGGAGAAGGAAAGAGGGCTTCCTACTGATCGGAGAGCCCAATGAGAGGCTTGATCCCAGGACTAAGGGATCATGACCTAAGCCATAGGCAGATGCTTAACCAACTGAGCCATGCAGGTGTCTCTCAAACCCATCTTAAAATAAAGAAATCTGGAAGCATCACACACGGATTTCAAAGTATATTACAAAGCTATAGTAATCAAAACAATATGGTTGTAGCATACAAACAGAATCTTAGATCAGTGGAACAGAATAGAGATTCCCAAAATAAAATCACTAATATACGGTCAATAAATTTATAACTAAAGCCAAGAATATACAGCATGAAAATGAAAGTCTTTTAAATAAATAGTATTAGTAAAACTAAACTATGCAAAAGAATGTAACTGGACCACCATAATACACCACACATAAAAACAACTCATAATGGATTAAAGAATTGAGGCTATGACTTAAAAGCCTAAAACTCCTAAAATAAAATATAGTGGGTAATTTCCTTGCATTAATTTTGGCATTGCTTTTGGATTCGACACCAAAAGCAAATATAAACAAGTCAGAGTACATCAATCTAGAAAAGCTGCTGCACAACAAAGGTAATCATCAATAAAACGGAATGCAACCTATGTATAGGAGACAAACTTTGCAAATCATATATCTGATAAGGGTTTATTCCAAAATATAAAGACAAGTCATATGACTCCATAGAAAAGCATTAAATAATCCAATTTAATATGAGCAGAGGAAATCTGAGTATTTTTGCCAAAGAAGGCACACAAATAATAACAGGTACGTGAAAAGTTACTCAAATTCTCTAACACTATGGAAACAAAAATTTAAACCACAATATCAATTCACATCCATTAGACGGCTATCAGTGAGAAGACAAGAGATAACATGCATTATCTAGATTGTGAGTCAATGGGAAACCTTGTTCACTGTTGGTTGGAATGTGAGTTGGTGAAGTTATTATAGAAAATAGTTTGTACGATCCTCAAGCAATTAAAACTGAACTAGTGTGTTGTCTAGTAATCCCATGTTTGGGTATATAGCCAATAAAATAAGGATATCAAATAGATATTTGTGCTATCATATTCATTGCAGTAATATTCATAACAGCTATGATATGAAAACAATTTTTGCCCAACAATGTAATGAATGGGTAAAAAAGGTTTGCTATAAGTGTATATAATGGAATATTATTCAGCCATAAGAAATTCTGCCATTTGTGAAAACATAAATGGACTGAAAGATACTAAGTCAGACAGAAATAAATAAAGTCAAGGTATGACATTACCTTGTGGAATCTAAAAAGGCTAGCCTCACAGAAACACAATAGAATGATGGTTACTCAGGAGTGTGGGAGAAATGAGGAGATATTGGTCAAAATATACAAGCTTCCACTCATAAGTTCTGACAATAACATATAATATGATGATTCTGAAGATAACATATAATATGATGATTCTAGTTAACACTACTGTACTGTATATTTGAAAGTGGCTAAGAGAATAGATCTTAAATGTTCTCATGACACATAAAAAATAGTAAATATGTAGGTGGTGAAGATATTAACTATCCCTATCATAATCATTTTACAATATGTACATATAACAAATAATTGTTCTATATCTTAAATTTATTCAGTTTTATGTCAATTATATATCAATAAAGCTTGTTTAATTTAGAGGTAAGGTAAAATATGCTCAAAATATATAATAAATGCTACATTATATGAAGCCAGTTCTATTTTTTATTATGAAATTTATTACTATCATTAAGATAGCAAAATTTCCTCACATGTAGTGAAGCCATTAAATTGAAATTTACTTATAATAACAATCATTCTTGGCCAGGAATTTACACTTACATTATTTTTTTCCCTGAAAACATAAAGTAAATGTTAATATAAAAAATTAAATATAAAAATTTCAATCCTCAATTAAATCTTATTGTAACATACTTTACAGAAATGCTAGGTAGCCTAACTAACATGCTTCATTTCCTGAAGGGGTGGTTGGTTGCATTGATGGTTTCAGGGGTGCATGTGTAAGAAGAGAATCACTGAGCAGCTTTGTATAGTGCTCTTTATGCTAGTCTTTCTGGATTCCTCTCGTGTAGTCAGGCTCTTGTTTTCATTAAGTTGACACATTATATTTCACTCATCCATTCAGAAGGGCTTCACTGATGAGAAGTATGGCCCTCCATTTCTGCTGTGAGGGCAAAGGCTTTTCTATGACATTAGAAGTAAGAAGTAATTAGTAGACACAGTACAATACTGATGAACCTTGAGGACATACTGCCAAGTAAAACTAGTA
Source organism: Canis lupus familiaris (assembly GCF_011100685.1). Lineage (NCBI taxonomy): Eukaryota > Metazoa > Chordata > Mammalia > Carnivora > Canidae > Canis > Canis lupus. The sequence continues at coordinate 38,537 of NW_023330840.1, read as the reverse complement.
TCATTTACAGAAGGTACTTAACATAGATAAATTTATAGAAAAAGAAAGTAAAATGGTGGTTGCTAGGGGTTTGGAGGAGAAGATAATGAGTTGTTAATGGTTAATGGCTATAATCTCAACTTTGCTAGATGAAACAAATTCTGGAGGTGGATGATATTTATTGTTTGTACAACAATGTGAATGTAGTTAATGTCACTGAATTATACAAGTATCTTTAATGAGGGGAGTATAAATGGCAGTGTAGGAAGAACTTGAACTCATAACCCATGAACACACAAAATCTAACCTACAATTACAGCAATTTCTCTTCAATAGAAATTGAGAGCTGATTGAACAGTTTCTGTACAAAAAAAGGATAAAGATATCACATAGAGAATGGCAGGAGATGAAGTAACCGTAATGATGGAAATACCACCTCTGATGCTGCAAACTGCACTGGGGAAGGATAACATTGAAAAAACAAAACAAAGGGATTTAGGGGCAAGATGGTGGAAGAAAAGGATCCCCAAGTCACCTGGCCTCACCTACCTACCTAGATAACTTCAAATGATCCTGATAACCTTTGAATTCAGCCTGAGATTTAAAGAGAGAACAGCTAGAATGCTACAGTGAGAAGAGTACACACTTCTATCAAGGTAGGAAGATGGAAAAATAAATAAATGAATAAATAAATAAATAAATAAATAAATAAATAAATAAATAATAGAGCATCCAAGAGGGAGTAGCCCCCGCAAAGAGACAGGCAAAGGCCGGGCAGGGGAGCCCCCAGGACAGGAAAGCTCAGTCCAGAGAAGAGGGAACTTTACCAATCTTCCTGGATGGAAAGGTACTCGGAGGGAACTCAGGCAGGATCCTGGGAGGGGCAGTGGAGCCCCCAGGGTCCCAGGGTCACTAACATGGGGGGGCACCCTGGGGGGAGAGCGTGCCACACACCGAGGGCAGAGCTCCCTAAAGGCCTGGAGCGCCTGCCCGGCGGGGCCTCAGGAGCAGCTCAAGCGTCAGCTCAGGCAGCTCCGGACGGAGGTGGCTGTGCAGGCCCAGGAGCACGATTCCAGCAGCTAAGGCCCCAGAGCCCAGGGTGCCAGAAAACAGCCCAGGATCCTGCACTCCCCCGGGACAGGTAGAGATTGGGAGGGCCCAGGACAGCGAGGACACTCATGCCATTGGGTGCCCCTGAGCTGTGTATATCAGTGACCCCCACCCCTGGAGCATCCAGGCCAGTGCGGTTTGGGAGCAGCGGTAGTTACTGCAGGAGCTGACTCCAGAGCTGGAGAGCTGGCCACCATCAGTGAGGTTGTTCCTCCTGGTGTCACTCTGTGCCTGGGATGGAGCAGGGCGGCCAGAGATGAGAGGCCTCATGGGGTAAACAGCTCTCCCTGAGGCATGCACCTGGCAGGGGGCAAGGCAGCTCAGCCAGGGCCACAGGCCTGAGAATCAACACAGCAGCCCCCATCCCAAAAAGACCAGCTGGAAGGAGAGGGGAAGAGCAAGTTCTTGACTAAGCAGCCCTGGAAAGCTCCAGGGGAAGTCAAGGGAATTACAGTATATAGAACATAGGATATCCCTCCTTGTTTTTTGTTTGTTGTCCCCCCCCCTTTTTTTTTCTCTTTTTCCTTCCGTTTTCCACTACAACTTGTCTTTAGCCACTCTGCACTGAGCAAAATTGTTAGAAAGAAGAACTCACCACAAATACTCTCTCCCACAGAGTTACAAAATTTGGATTACAATTCCATGTTAGAAAGCCAATTCAGAAGCACAATTATAAAGCTACTGGTGGCTCTGGAAAAAAGCATAAAGGATTCAAGAGCTTCATGACTGCTAAATTTAGATCTAATTAGGCCGAAGTTAAAATCAATTCAATGAGATGCAATAAAAACTGGAGGTCCTAAAATGAGGGTTAATGAGGCAGAAGAGCGAGTGAGTGACACAAAAGACAAGTTGATGGCACAGAAGGAAGTTGAGGGAAAAAAAAGAAAACAATGAAAAGATCCTGAAGATAGGTTGAGGGAAAAAAATGACAGCCTCAGAAGGAAAAATTCTACGTTTAATTGGGGTTCCCGAGGGCACTGAAAGGGACAGAGGTCCAGAATATGTATTTGAACAAATCATAGCTGAGAAAATCCCTAACTTGGGAAGGGAAACAGATATTCAGATCCAGGAGATAGAGAGATTGCCCCCTAAAATCAATAAAAACGGCTCAACACCTCGACATTTAATAGTGAAGCTTGCATATTCCAAAGATAAAGAGAAGATCCTTAAAGCTGCAGGAGACAAGGGATCGCTAACCTTTATGTGGAGAAGCATTAGGTTAACAGCAGACCTCTCCACAGAGACCTGGCAGGCCAGAAATGGCTGGCAGGATATATTCAGGGTACTGAATGAGAAGAACATGCAGCCAAGAATACTTTATCCAGCAAGGCTCTCATTCAGAATAGAAGGAGAGATAAAGAGCTTCCAAGATCAGCAGAAATTGAAAGAATATGTGACCACCAAGCCAGCTCTGAAGAAATATTAAGGAGGACTCTGTAAAAGAAACAGGAAGTCCAAGGAAACAATCCACAAAAACATGGATTGAATAAGTATTATGATGACACTAAATTCATATCTCAGTAACTCTGAACGTGAATGGACTTGATCCCATCAAAAGGCTCAGGGTTTCAGACTGGATAAAAAAAGCAAGACCCATCTATTTTCTGTCTATAAGAGACTCATTTTAGACATAAAGACACCTACAGCCTGAAAATAAGAGATTGGAGAACCATTTACCATTCAAATGATCCTCAAAAGAAAGCAGGGGTAGCCATCCTCATATCAGATAAATTAAAGTTTATCCCAAAGACTGTAGTAAGAGATGAAGAGGGACATTATATCATACTTAAAGGATCCATCCAACAAGAGGACTTAACAATCATGAATATCCATGCTCCTAAGTGACAGCTGCCAAGTGTATCAATCAATTATTAACCAAAGTTAAGACACTATTAGATAATACACTTATACTGGTAGACTTGAACACGGCACTTTCTGTATTGACAGATATTCGAAGCACAACTTCTCCAAAGAAACAAGAGCTTTAAATGATACACTGGACCAGATGGATTTCACAGATATCTACAGAACTTTACATCCAAACTCAACTGAATACACATTCTTCTCAAGTGCACATGGAACTTTCTCCAGAATAGACCACATACTGGGTCACAAATCAGGTCTTAACCAATACCAAAAGATTGGGATCATCCCCGCATATTTTCAGTGCATAATGCTTTGAAACTAGAACTAAACCACAAGAAAAAATTTGAAAGAAATTCAAACACGTGGAGGTTAAAGACCATCCTGCTGAAAGATGAAAGGGTCAACCAGGAAATTAAGGAAGAATTAAAGAGATTCATGGAAACTAATGAGAATAAAGATATAACCATTCAAAATATTTGGGATGCAGCAAAAGCAGTCCTGAGGGGGACATACATCGCAATACAAACATCCATTCAAAAACTGGAAAGAACTCAAATACAAAAGCTAACATTGCACCTAATGGAGCTGGAGAAAAAACAGCAAATAGATCCTACACCCAGCAGAAAAAGACAGTTAATAAAGATTTGAGCAGAACTCAATGAAATAGAGGCCAGAAGAACTGTGGAACAGATCAACAAAACCAGGAGTTTGTTCTTTGAAAGAATTAATATGATGGATAAACCATTAGTCAGCCTTATTAAAAAGAAGAGAGAAAAGACTCAAATTAATAAAATCATGAATGAGAAAGGAGAGATCACTACCAACACCAAGGAAATACAAACGATTTTAAAAACATACTATCAACAGCTATACGCCAATAAATTAGGCAATCTAGAAAAAAATGGACGCATTTCTGGAAAGCCACAAACTACCAACACTGGAACAGGAAGAAATAGAAAACCTGAACAGGCCAATAACCAGGAGGTCATCAAAAACCTCCCAAGACACAAAAGTCCAGGGCCAGATGGCTTCCCAGGGGAATTCTATCAAACATTTAAAAAAGAAACCATACCTATTCTACAAAAGTTGTTCGGAAAGAGATGGAATACTTCCAAACTCGTTCTATGAGGCCAGCATCACCTTAATTCCAAAACCAGACAAAGACCCCGCCAAAAAGGAGAATTTTAGACCAATATCCCTGATGAAGATGGATGCAAAAATTCTCAACAAGATACTAGCCAATAGGATCCAACAATACATTAAGAAAAGTATTCACCATGACCAAGTAGGATTTATTCTCGGGACACAAGCCTGGTTCAACAGTCGTAAAACAATCAATGTGATTCATCATATCAGCAAGAGAAAAACCGAGAACCATAGGATCCTCTCAATAGATGCAGAGAAAGCATTTGACAAAATACAGCATCCATTTCTGATCAAAACTCTTCAGAGTGTAGGGGTAGAGGGAACATTCCTCAGCATCTTAAAAGCCATCTACGAAAAGATGTGTATTCTACTACTTTAAGATGGAATATATCCCTGAAGTCCATCTGGTCCAGTGTGTCATTCAAAGCCATTGTTTCCTTACTGATTTTCTTAGATAATCTGCCTATTGATTGTGGGACCCAGGAAATTTAACAAAAATCCCCTACCCCTGGACAAGCAGAGCAGGACTAACTCCATTTTGTGCTACGCCCGCCATCTCATTCATTTGGGGAATATAAAAAGTAATGAAAGGGAATAAAGGGGAAAGGAGAAAAATAAGTGGGAAATATCAGAAAGGGAGACAGAACATGAAAGACTCTTAACTCTGGGAAACAAACTAGGGGTGGTGGAAGCATAAGTGGGCGGGGAGGTGGGGGTGACTGGGTGACGGGCACTGAGGTGGGCACTTTGACGAGATGAGCACTGGGTGTTATTCTATATGTTGGCAAATTGAATACCAATTAAAAAATAAGTTTATATATATATATATATATATATATATATATATATATATATATAAAAAGAAACAGTCTCCAGAATAGATCACATACTAGGTCACAAATCAGACCTCATTGAGTACAAAAAGATTGAGATCTTAATGTGCATACTTTCTGACCACAATGCTATGAAACTTGAAATCAACCACAAGAAAAAAATTGGAAAAACCACAAATACATGGAGGTTAAAATACATGCTACTAAAGAATGAATGTGTTAGCCAGGAAATTAAATAAGAAATTTTAAAAAAATATGTGGAAACAAATGCAAAGGAAAACATGATGGTCCAAAGCCCTTGGGTGGTCATAAAAAGAAAGTATATACAAATAGAGACCTATCTCAAGAAGCAAAAAAATTCAAATAAACCTAAAGTTACATCTAAAGAAGTCAGAAAAAGAATAACAAAGCCTAAAGCCAACAGAAAAAGGGAAATAATAAAGATTAAAACAGAAAAAAGATGATAATTAAATGAAAACAAACAATACATCATGGAACCCAGTAGCTGGCTCTTTGAAAAAATTAATAAAATTTATAATCCTGTAGCCAGAGTAATCAAAAAGAAAAGAGAAAGGACCCAAATAAATAAAATGCAAATGAAAGGGGAGAAATAACAGCTAATATCACAAAAATACAAACAATTATAAAAAGATAATATGAAAAAATATGTCAACAAACTGGGCAACATGGAAGAAATGGATTAATTTCTAGAAGATATATATAAATGAACAAAATTGAAACATGAAGAAAAAGAAAACCTGAACAGACCAATAACCTGCAAAAAAATTGAATCAGCAATCAAAAATCTCCCAATAAACAAAAGTCTAGGGCCAAATAGAATCGCAGGTGAATTCTACCAAACATTTAAAGAAGAGTTTATTCCTATTCTTCTCAACTATTCCAAAATACAGAAATGAAAGGAAAACTTCCAAATTTGTTTTAGGAGGCCAGCATTACCCTGATTCCAATACCAGATAAAGACTCCACTAAAAAAAAAAAATACAGATCAATATCCCTGATGAACATGGATACAAAAATTCTCAACAAAATACTAGCAAATAAAATTTAACAATACATTTTCAGAATCATTCACCATGATCAAGTGGGATTTATTCCTGGGCTGCAAGTATGATTCAATATCTGCCAATCAATCAATCTGATAGACCACATTAATAACAGAAAGGATAAGAACCAAATGGTCCTTTCAATAGATGCAAAAAAAAAAAAAAGCCATCAACAGAGTACAACATTCATTCATGATAAAAACGCTTAATGAAGTAGGGTTAGAGGGACCATACCTCAACATCATTAAGGCATTGTACAAAAAAACACACCACTGCTATAATCCTCAGTGGGGAAAAAGTAAGCGTATTTCTTCTACAATCAGGAACAAGACACAGATGTCCACTCTCCCCATTGTTATTTAATATCATACTGGAAGTTCTAGCCTCAGCAATCTGACAACAAAAAGATATAAAAGACATCCAAATTGGCAAAGAAGAAGTCAAATGTTCACTATTTGCAGGTGATATGATCATCTAAATGGAAACCCAAAGACCCAAAGACCAAAACATTGCTAGAATGGATACATAAATTCATTAAATTATAGGATACAAAATAAAGAATGGAGGGAAAATAATCTTTTCTAAAAATGGTGCTGGGAAAACTGGTCAGCTAAATGCAAGGGAATGAAAATGGGCACTTACACCATACTCTAAAGTAGACTCAAAATGTATTAAAGACCTAAATGTGAGATTAGAAGCCATAAATAAAGATAGGCTGTAATCTCTTGGACATCACCCTTAACAACATATTTATGGGTGTATCCTGAAGCAATAGAAACAAAAGGCAAGGTATCAGAACTACTCAAGAATAAAAATCTTTTCCAGAGTAGTGGAAACCATCAACAATGAAAGGCAACCCACTGAATGTTAAAAGATATTTACAAATCATATATCCAATAAGGGATTAAACAGACATTTTTTCCAAAGAAGACATACAGATGGCTAACATACAGATGAAAAGATATTCAATATCAGTAATCATCAGGGAAATGAAGATCAAAACCAAATATAACCTTACATTAATCCAATTGGCTAGTATCAAAAACTGAAAAATAAAAAGTGTTGGTAATAATGTGAAGAAAAAGGATCACTTATTCACTGTTGGTGGCTATGTAAATTGGTAAAACATCTATGGACAATATGAACATGCCTCAAAAAACGAAAAATGAAAATACCATATGATCCAGTAATTCTTCTACTGGATATTTAGCCAAAAAAAACCAAAACACTAATTTGAAACTATATTTACTTACATGTTTATTACATCATTATTTGTGATAGCCAAGTTATGTAAGCAACCTATGTGTCCATCAATAGATGAGTGGAAAAATAAAATATGATACACACCCATAATTTAACATTATTCAGTCATAAAAGTAATCTTTTTAAAAAACTTTATTTTTAGATTTATTTATTCATGAGAGAGAGAGAGAGACGTAAGCAGAGAGAGAGAAGCAGGCTTCTTGCAGGGAGCCTGATGTGGGACTCAATTCCCGGACCAGCTTCACGCCCTGAGCCAAAGACAGATGGCCCTCAACCACTGAGCCACCCAGATGTCCCAACCATAAAAGTAATCTTATGTAATCCTTGTTGTTCATGACAACATGGCTGAATCTAGAAAGTATTATGCTGAGTGAAATAAATATAACTGGAAAAGACAAATGCTGTATGATTTCATGTATTTGCAGAATCCTGAAAAAGAATAACCAAATAAACAAAGAAACTGAAATAAAAAAGATTTATAAATATAGAAAATAAATTGGTGGTTACCAGAAGGGAGGCAGCTGGGGAATGAGTGAAATAGGTGAAGGGGATTGAGAAGTATAAACTTTCTGCTACAAAATAAATAATGAGAGTATACAGTACAGCATGGGAGATACGGTTCATAATATTGTAATAACTTTGGTGACAGATGGTAACCACACATATCCTGGTGAGCGTTGTATAATGTGTAGAATTTTCAACTCACTATATATACACTACAAACTAATGCAACATTGCCTGTCTACTATACTTTAATAACAGCAATGAAAAGACAAGAAATTGGTTTTAAAAGCTTCCTCAAAATGGTTCAAATGGTAAATTTTATGTTAAATTAATTTTATCATTATAAAATATAATAATATAAAAAACTGATTTACATACCTCCTTCAAGAAAGACTCAAGACACTTGATTAATCTTTTAAATCTACAATTCTTATAGAAATGACTATAATGTATACATAATTACTCTACGAAGATGGATTTGCTGTTTTTGTAAAAACTTCCAGAGTTCGTTCAGGTACTTACAAAAAATATCAAATGTTATAGTTCCAGACAAAATAAATAATATTTTTTGGTATCCTGATTCAATATAATTTTTAATTTTTTGAATGCATTCTCCTTCATGTGAACTTAATTTTCTTGCTTCCAAATCTCAATTTTCCTTTTCTATTTAATTCTTTTATTTATGTAATAAATTTCAGGGTTTTTAAAGATTTTATTTATTTATTCATGAGAGGCATGGAGGGAGAGAGGCAGAGACACACACAGGCAGAGGGAGAAGCAGGCTCCATGCAGGGAGCCTGATGTGGGACTTGATCATGGGACTCCAGGACCATGCCCTGAGCCAAAGGCAGACACTCAACTTGCTGAGCCATCCAGGCATCCCCCAATTTCAGTTTTTTTAATTTCGCACTTCAAAATTTTTGTTGGAGAGATTAATATATGTATTTATTGCTAAAGGAACATTTTAAAAGCCAAGATACATAAATTTAAATTGCGTATGTTCTGTTTATTAGAATTTTATTGTATTTAGGTCAACTGGATAGTACGATTTTTTTTTTCCAGACGATGTGATCTCAGGACCAAAAGTCTCCATTAAATCACTCTAGGTTTAATTGGTGGGTGGGGATCATAGTCCCTGTGGTGTAACCAGTATAAACAAGCCGTACCCTAAATCTAGGCATGTTATTCCTATAGGGAGACCTTATTCTACTCTATTTCCTTTCATATTTCTCATTGTCTTAGATTCAAACTGTAGAATTCATATCATTCCGTTGGTATTACTGTCCTGACTCCTAAATTCCTAATGATATAAAAAGTAGGTGAGAATCAAGGTATTGCATATTACTAAGAGAGTATATGCTCCCATTCCTTCAATTGGCAATTTTACATTATTTTTTCCAGGAATTTGGGGCTTTTTTTTTCTTTTTGAATCATCCAAAAATTAAAAACTGGAATACAAGAAGAGGCTGGATCATATATCTGGATTATCAGGTATTCTAATATATGCTCTATGAATTTTAATTGTTTAAAGAAAAAAAATAAATGATTCTGTATGTAATATTTACATAAATTTTAACTTAGAAATAACAATAACATTGAAATCTAGATGTGAACTTGCTGATTGGTTGCAGCCAGAAGTTATACTATAATTTAAATATGTCCCTAAATCTTGCTAATTGCAATGCAAGTTAATCCATATTCATAAAAAAAATCTGTATTCATGACCATGTCAGTTTGAGGCATCAAAATGTGATTTTCTCTTCCAAATTTCCTCCAAATGAAATAACTAGATAAGATCATGTCAAATAATTTGAGCCACTATAATCCCTTATTTTAAAGAGAAGACTTTGGTTTCGGTATACATAAAGAAATTGGTATGTTTTTATACCAATTGGTTAATTTTAATGTATGTAAATATTCTCTAAAAGCTAGATAATGAAACATAATACAAAAACCATTCCTTTTGTGCCCAATATAATTGTGCTATAAAGAAGCCTTTTACATTATTCAGATAATTATTGTAACAAAATATTTAAATCTCCATTGTTTCCATGTCTAATTTTGACCATCACAGTGTCTCCAGGGCTGAGCTTCATGCCTGGCACATGATGTATTTGTGCTGATTGTAGATCATGAGAAGGAATATAGTGGTTTAATGGTATAAGAGCTAAAATATGGGCTATGTGCTATTGTATATATTTTCAACTTTGTATTATTTCTATCTTTATAAATTAGGGCTTGTCTAATAACCTACCATAGGATCTATAATGGAGAATGTTCTGTGTGTACTTGAGGGAATATGTATACTGTTGCTGTTGATGGAATGTTTTGTCTATGTGTGTTTGGTCTAATTGATCTGAAGTATCACCTATGTTTCCATATTGATTTTTTATCTGGACCATCCAATCATTCTTGAAAGTGAGGTATTGAGTTCCCTATTATTACAGTATTTTGTCTATAACTCTCTTCAGATCTGTTAGTATTTGCTTCATATATTTAGCTGCTCTGATGTTGGGTTACATATATTGACAATATGATGGTCAATTCTTCTTGATGAATTGGCCCCTTTTATCACTCAGGAACTTCTTTGTCTCTGGTGAGTTATTGAAATAAGTATATTGTATCTGATATATGCATACCCCCTGGGCTATGTTTTTGGTTATCATTTACATGGAATATCTTTTTTCCATCCCTTCACTATCAGCCTATATTTGTACTTAAAGCTGAAATGAGTGTCTTCTAGAAATTATATATTCTGATGTTGTTTGCTTATCCAATCAATCTATATCTTTGAAAGGAAAATTCAATCAATTTCTGTGTAAAGTGATTATTTATAGATGAGGACTTTCTATTGCCATCTTGTTAATTGTTTTGATGTACAATTACCTTCTTCCTTTCTTTATCTCTTATTTTCTTTGTGATTTGGTCACTTTTTGTGATGGTATGTTTTGAGTCTTTCACTTTATATTATATAAATTTTTACTCTTTCTGATTGCAATGAGACTTACATAAAATATCATATAGTTATAACACCCTATTTTAAGCTGATTACAATTTAAATTTGATCAAATACAAAAAGTCTATAATTTTACTTTCCCTGCTTATATTTGATGTTAGTGTTGCAATTTATATTTTTAACATCGTATATTCTCTAATATATTCAGCCAGAAGTTATACTATAATTTAAATATGTTTATATTTATAGTTATTTTAATGTTTGTCTTTTAACTTTTACTAAAGTTAACAGTTTTTATTACAAATTCCAAAAATTCTGAATTTGACCACATATTTACCTTTATTGGTGAATTTTATATATTCATATGCTTTACATTGCTAATTGGCATAGTTTTACATTGACTTGAAGAACTCTCTTTAGTGTTTCTTATAATGAAATTCTAGTGATAATTAATTCTTCCATTTTATTTTTGGTAGGGGTGGACTTTTTATCTCTCCTTCCTTTCTGAATAGCAGCTTCCCAGGTAGAGAATTTTTTAAATACATCATCCCATGATATCCTGGCCTACCAGGCCCCTGCTGAAAAATCTGCTAATAGGTTTATGGGGGTTCCCTTGTATGTGATGAATCTGGTTTCTCTTGTTTATTTCTAAGTTTTATTTTTGCATTCTCACAGTTTTTCTTATATTGTGTCTCAGTGAACACTTATACATGACTTAAATCTACTTGGGACTCTTTGAGCTTCCTATACCTGGATATTCATATCTTTACTCAAATTTGGGAGTTTTAAATCATTTTTCTCTAAATAGACTCCCTCTTCTCTCTGGGACTCCTATTATGTTCCTATTGTATACTTTGATGATTTCCTGTAAGTCCTGTAGACATTTTCATTTTTTCTTTTTTTTTTTTTTTGTTTTATCTCCTCTGAATAGCTAGTTTTAAATGACTTGTTTTCAAATTTAACAATTTATTCTTCTGATCAAGTCTCTCTGAAGCTTGTTATTCAATTTTCCATTCAATCATTGTATTCTTCAGTTATAGGATTTTTGTTTTTGTTTTTCTTTGTTAAACATCTCATTTTCTCATGTACTATTTTCGTAATTTCATTTAGTTGTCTCTTTGGGTTTTCTTTTAGTGTGTTGAACTTGTTGAAAAGAATTATTCTGAATTCTCAATCAGTTCATATATTTCTCTTCCTTTAAGATGGGTTATTGGAGATATATTCATTTCCATTGGTGGTGTTGTGTTCCCTGTTGTCTTCACATTCCTTGTATCTTTATATTGGTGCCTGCACACTTGAGAAAGCAGTCATTTGTTACATTATTTACATATTCACTTTGACAGAGAAATATATTTACCAACCATCTCCACCTGGTGTTCCAGCTAGGCTAGCCTATAGGATACAATGCAGAATTCCCCCACCAGATTGTGTTTGGGTGAGACCAGTTCCTGAACTTAGAAGTTAGCTAAGATCTCTACCTAAGTTCTGGTTTAGCAGATCAGCTGGCTGGACTCTGTGATCTGGCATTTCCACTAGCTGAGCTCCTTGATTAGCCAGGGCCCCTGCTAGGCTCTCTGGATGGGTAAGGCCACTGGCTAGTCAGGTGGGTTCCCCAGCTAGATTCTGCAGCACAGCAGAGTGGTTGGCTGGGCTTTGCACTCAAGGGGAACCACTAACTGGGCTCCCTGGACAGATAGGGGTGCATGCTGTGATTCTTGCCCAGGCAGTGCCACTGGCCAGATTCTACAAGTGATTGGGATCTCAAGCTGAGTTCTGTGAAGAGGCAGTGTCACTGGCCAAATTCTGTGATCATGCTGTGCCACAGCCTGGGCTTTCCAATCATCCCTGGTCTGGAATTATTACATGTTTACTCCCTTAAGAGGTGGTGCCACTTACGGGTCTATGTGTTCAGGGAGGTGACATTTGAACATAGCTACAGATGAACTACGTGATCAGGTAGGCCCACTGGCTGTGATCGGTTGGGCAGGGAGCCTGACTGGTCCTAGGTACAATGGGGTTTCAGGCTATGCTCCATATTTGGGTGGTACTCTAGACTAGACAACCCCTATAGGATTGCTGTCTCTGCTCTGCAGTCAAATGAGGTCACAGGGTTGGTTCCACAGGTGGATAAAACCACTAGCTAAGGACCTTATTCACACAAAACTGCTAATTGTAGTTCAGCTTCATAGATGGTTGAAGCTGCTGGTTGAGTTTTTTGGTCAGGTAAGTTTGACAGCATGGAGATGGTTTTATCACAAATATCTACACACTGGTTGGTGAAATTTACTCCCTTTTTTGTTTTTTGTTGTTTAAAGCTGATCCTAGGTGATCTAACCCTTCCAATTTCCTCAGTGTTCTCCATGATATGAAAAAGAAATGGGACTCCTGGGAAATGCTCCAGAATTCCAAAGCAGCTTAATGTCTGCTTTGGAATCTAATTTCCTGACTATAGAAATCACAGGCCAAGGAGATTCCTCAGCATGTTACTGGTCTGGGGGAGGAAAGGCACAGTTAAAGTGAAAAAGATCCTACTTTTCTCTCTAATATAGATGGTTTCTGTTTGTGTGCTTGAAAGGTCTGTTTCAGCCACATCTCTGGTTTTTGAGTTTTTTACAAATGTGTTCTTGTCTGTGGATAGTTACTAATCCATATTTCTTAAGGGAGATGAAAGCCAGATACCAATTAGTCCTTTATCTTGCTGTCATCACTTCCAAAATTGTTTTTTGAACATCTGCATTGGGTTGGGCATTGTGTCAAGGATTGGGAAGATACCATTGATAAAAAAAATAGGCAAAATGTCACAACTCTTATATTTACATTCCATTATGGAGAAGAAATAATAAAATCATTGTAAAATATGAGAAATGGTTAATGCTGTGAATAAAAGTAAAACAGGGTAAAGAACATATGATAATTTAACATTGACTTCTGAAATAAGACTTCTCTGATAATCAAATAATGGGGAAGAGACCTAAATGAATTGAAGAAATAAGCCATAACTTATCTGGTGAAAGACATTGTCACACTGAGAGAATAGAAATTCAGTAATATTTACTGACATGTCCAATAAATTTATATTTCATTCTCTTGCATTTTATACTAATCTATATTATTTTTATCTCTTTATTTTAAAAACATTTTACTTTGTGGTCTATTTCCATATAACCAATTCTGTATGTTTGTTCAGTTATCTTTTTTTTTTGTTACATAAATTACTTATTTTATTTGGGATTATACTTAGACAAGAAAAAGGAAAAATAGGTAAAACCATATAATTCATACTGCTTAATTATAGTATCAAATTTCCAGACTTTTCCCCAAAATCTATCAATACACTTATAGGTATCATTTAATAATAAATATTAGTAACATAATTTGTATATTTGGGTACATACATCAGTGTTAAGCTTCTAAACATATTCTAAATTAATATATGTATAATTATATTTGAATCATTTATTTTTATTAACTTATATCCAATTTCTTTTTTTTAATAAATTTATTTTTTATTGGTGTTCAATTTACCAACATACAGAACAACACCCAGTGTGTTCAGTTATCTTTTAACAACACATTCATAGGGTGTAAACTGTACTTTATAAATAGTAACATATCCTTTTCTAAATTTCTCTTTATACAGTATATACTGGCTCCCTAACATAAGCAAGATAAAATACATTTAAAATATTTTTCTTTTTTAATCATCCAATCCAACTTAATATTTCTTACTGTTTATTACTGTATCTTTAAATATGCTTCATCTTTCACTACTTGATTTATTAACCTTAAACGTTTTGTTATTGCCATATGCTAACCATGAAACAACATTTCAGTTTAATCTCTATTATTTTCTTCAGTTTCATTCCATACTCAAGCCAATTCCTGTTTCACATATATCTGTTGTATGACCATCACCTCTTCTTGACAAGTCATGAAATCTCTGAATACTGTATTTCAGCTCATGATTTTCTACCATTGTCAAAATTACTTTATTAAGAATATGTTCTGGTTGTAAATAAAGCTTCAGCATCGTATTATGATTTAAACCTGGTTTATGGCAACAGATTTCAGATCAATTTTTTCTTCTAAAAATTTGCCTTTTTTTAAATTTATTTTTTATTGGTGTTCAATTTGCCAACATATAGAATAAAACCCAGTGCTCATCCCATCAAGTGCCCCCCTCAGTGCCTGTCACCCAGTCACCCCCACCCCCTACCCACCTCCCTTTCTACAACCCCTTGTTCATTTCCCAGAGTTAGGAGTCTCTCATGTTCTGCCTCCCTTTCCGAGATTTCCCACTCATTTTCTCTCCTTTCCCCTTTATTCCCTTTCACTATTTTTTATATTCCCCAAATGAATGAGACCATATGATGTTTGTCCTTTTCCAATTGACTTATTTCACTCAGCATAATACCCTCCAGTTCCATCCACGTCGAAGCAAATGGTGGGTATTTGTCGTTTCTAATGGCTGAGGAATATTCCATTGTATACATAGACCACATCTTCTTTATCCATTCATCTTTTGATGGACACTGAGGCTCCTTCCACAGTTTGGCTATTGTGGACATTGCTGCTATAAACATCGGGGTGCAGGTGTCCTGGCATTTCACTGCATCTGAATCTTTGGGGTAAATCCCCAACAGTGCAATTACTGGGTCATAGGGCAGGTCTATTTTTAACTCTTTGAGGAACCTCCACACAGTTTTCCAGAGTGGCTGCACCAGGTCACATTCCCACCAACAGTGTAAGAGGGTTCCCCTTTCTCCACATCCTCTCCAACATTTGTGGTTTCCTGCCTTGTTAATTTTCCCCATTCTCACTGGTGTGAGGCGGTATCTCATTGTGGTTTTGATTTGTATTTCCCTGATGGCCAGTGATGCAGAGCATTTTCTCATGTGCATGTTGGCCATGTCTATGTCTTCCTCTGTGAGATCTCTGTTCAGGTCTTTTGCCCATTTCATGATTGGATTGTTTGTTTCTTTGCTGTTGAGTTTAATAAGTTCTTTATAGATCTTGGATACTAGTCCTTTATCTGATACATCATTTAAATTTGCCTTTTTTTTTTTTTAGTTTCCTTTTCTCTATAGTATTTTTAGAAAGAAAATAAATTTTCAAGTGTTTTTATTTAAAGATTTAATTTTCTTTTACAGTTGTTACCAGTTAGATTCCATAAGATTGAGGGCATAAAGCATCCTTCCACACTTCTCAAGCTCTACCAGTGTGTTATTTGCACGTCTACAATTTTCTCGTGTCTTCTTTCTTTTTCTTTTTTTAAATTTCAACATAGTTTACAAACTATATTAGTTTCAGGTGGGCAACATAGTAATTCTACAAATTTATACCGAATGCTTTACTTAACACAGATTTAACTACTCTGTCACATTACAATCTATTGCAAAATCATTGACCATATTCCTTATGCCGTGCCTTTTATTCTCATGACTTATTCATTTCACAACTGAAGGACTGTATCTCCCATTCCTCTTCATTCCATTTGCCAATTTCTCATGTGTCTCTCCCTGGTAGCTATAGTTTTTTCTCTGTATTTACAGATCTGATTTTATTTTTTCTTTGTTTATTCATTTATTTTTAGATTCTACCCGCATACAAATGAAGTCATGGTTTAGTCTTTCTCAGTCTGAGTTATTTCACTTAGCATTATATCCTCCAGATCTGTTTATGCTATTGCAAATGACGTGATTTTGTCCTTTTATGACTGCATAATATTCCCTTCTGTGTGTGTGTGTGTGTGTGTGTGTGTATGCATGTGCCATATTGTCCTTATCCATGTCTCTATTGATGGGCACTTAGTTTGCTTCTATATCTTGGTTATTGGAAGTCATGTTCAATAAAAATGCTGTTTTCCCCAGTGATGGTATCAATTTGCATTCCCACCCATGGTGTACAAGGATTCCTTTTACTCCACATATTTACCAACACTAGTTTCTTCTCTGTTGTTTTCCCAGCAGAACCTGTCGTTTTTTGACTGTATATTTTTGTCTCCTTTGGTCATAGAATAATTAATCATATAATTGTGGATTTATTTCTGGTCTCTCTATTCTGTGCCATTGATCTATGGCTCTGTTTTTGTGCAGCACCATACTGTATTAATTACTATACCTTTGTGGCATGTCTTGAATTGTGAACCTGTGATATCTCCAACTATGTTTTTATTCCTCAGGACCGTTTTTTACTATTTATGGTCTTTTTCATTTCCATACAAATTCAGTATTATTTGCTCTAGTTTGTGAAAAATGTTGGTATTTTTATAGGGATTGTATTGAATATGTACACTGTTTTAGGCAATATGGACTTTTTAACAATATTCTTCCTGCGAGCAGGAATTTCTTTCCGTTTATTTGTGTCATATTCTATTTCTTTCATCAGTTTCAGAGTATGATCTTTCACTCTCTTGATTAAGTTCATTTTAGGTCTTCTATTATTATTGTGCAGTGACAAATGGAGTTATTATTTTTTTATTTATCTTTCTGCTACTTTGCTATTACTGTTAGAAACTATCATTTTCTGGGTATTAATTTTGTATCCTGAAATTTTACTGAATTCACTTGTTATTTCTAGTATTTTTAAAATATTTTTCTATATATAATATGTCATCTGCAAAGAGTGACAGTTTAACTTTTTCTATGCCAATGTGGATGCCTCTAATTTCTTTTTCTAGTTTGATTGCTGCAGTTAACTTTCAGTAATATGTTGAGTAAAAGTCATGTCACTTATTACCTTATTATCCCTTGCCTTCTCGGCTCCATCACCTCCTCCCCAGGCACTGTTCAAACCTTCCTCTCTGTGCATCTTCTGAATATTCTTTGCCTTTTGTCTATCAGACTTGTGCACAGGTATTCACACTAATTTTTTTTAAAAAAACTTTTTGTACGGAAAAGTATTCTCTGATTTTTGGGGATGTTGCCTTTATCAGTGACCTTGAGTGTATCGTCTTTTCAGGACCTCTGTTCCCATTCTTGGTTTTCAGCACAAATTCTGATGAGTCTCAGTACCTTTTTCCCTCTATTACATGTCATGTATTTGCTGGGTTTTCTTTGTCTCCTGATTATAATGAAAGTGTTGTTTGAAGTTTCTTGTGTTACTCCTTGTCCTGGATGTTTCGTATATATTTAAAAATTAAAAATAGAAATAATAAGATGAGAAAATTAAATAAAGGTGTATACTAGCACACATAATTTCCTTACTTATCTAATTTCCTATTAGATAAGTTTTACTCAGTTTGCCTCTGTGAAGGGTTAAGGGTGCAAAGGACTTTTAGTTAGGGGACTCCTGCAGAGCTCCAAATAGTAGATGACGGTGACTAGGAGAGAGAAGTGATGACTGTGATGAGAAAACATTGACAAATATACATACATATATGCACCTATATATGTATATATACATATAATTTAAAGAAAAATTTTTCTGAGTAATGATGAGTTAGCATGTATAGCCTTCCTTTGCCTGTGAATTCTCTTTCCCACTATTCTCTTATTAGCAAAACTAGTAACTAAAATAATAAGCCTTGAACAAAATACCTGTAGGATCAAAGATTTTTTCCCTCTTTCCTCTAAAACATTCTATCTCAAAAAAAATTTTATTATGCTATCTTGATCCCAGAGGAATTTTGTACCATTTGTTTGTGCCTTACTTTAGCTAAGAAACTGATGCTACAAAGCTTCTGAAACCGGATAAATATTTTAATAAATTTATTTTTTATTGGTGTACAATTTGCCAACATACAGAATAACACCCAGTGCTCATCCTGTCAAGTGCCCACCGCATGACCTGCCACCCAGTCACCCCAAACCCTACCCTCCTCCCCTTCCACCACCCCTAGTTCGTTTCCCAGAGGTAGGAGTCTTTCATGTTCTGTCTCACTTTGTGATATTTCCCACTTCTTTTTCTCCTTTCCCCTTTATTCCCTTTCACTATTTTGTATAATCCCCAAATGAATGAGACCATATAATGTTTGTCTTTCTCCGATTGACTTATTTAACTCAGCAAAATACCCACTGGTTCCATCCACATTGAAGCAAATGGTGAGTATCTGACTCTTCTAAGGGCTGAGTAATATTCCATTATATACATAGACCATATCTTCTTTATCCATTCATCTTTCGATGGACACCGAGGCTCCTTCCACAGTTTGGTTATAGTAGACATTGCTGCTATAAACATCGGGGTGCAGTGTCGTGGCATTTCATTGCATCTGTATCTTTGGGGTAAAACCCCAGCAGTGCAATTGCTGGGTCGTAGGGCAGGTCTATTTTTAACTCTTTGAGGAACCTCCACACAGTTTTCCAGAGTGGCTGCACCAGGTCACATTCCCACCAACAGTGCAAGAGGTTTCCCTTTCCTCCGCATCCTCTCCAACATTTGTGGTTTCCTGCCTTGTTAATTTTCCCCATTCTCACACGTGTGAGGTGGTATCTCATTGTGGTTTTGATTTGTATTTCCCTGATGGCAAGTGATGCAGAGCATTTTCTCATGTGCTGACCATGCGTATGTCATCCACTGTGAGATTTCTGTTCATGTCTTTTGCCCATTTCATGATTGGATTGTTTGTTTCTTTGCTGTTGAGTTTAATAAGTTCTTTATAGATCTTGGAAACTAGCCCTTTATCTGAAACGTCATTTGCAAATATCTTCTCCCATTCTGTAGGTTGTCTTTGAGTTTTGTTGACTGTATCCTTTGCTGTGCAAAAGCTTCTTGTCTTGATGAAGTCCCAATAGTTCATTTTGGCCTTTGTTTCTTTTGCCTTCATGGATATATCTTGAAAGAAGTTACTGTGGCCGAGTTCAAAAAGGGTGTTGCCTGTGTTCTCCTCTAGGATTTTGATGGAATCTTGTCTCACATTTAGATTTTTCATCCATTTTGAGTTAATCTTTGTGTGTGGTGCAAGAGAGTGGTCTACTTTCATTCTTCTGCATGTGGATGTCCAATTTTCCAAGCACTATTTATTGAAGAGACTGTCTTTTTCCAGGGGACAGTCTTCCCTCCTTTATTGAATATTAGTTGACCATAAAGTTGAGGGGCCACTTCTGGATTCTCTATTCTTTTCTATTGATCTATGTGCCTGTTTTTGTGCCAGTACCACACTGTCTTGATGACCACAGCTTTGTAGTACAACCTGAAATCTGGCATTGTGATGCTCCCAGGTAT
Source organism: Canis lupus familiaris (assembly GCF_011100685.1). Lineage (NCBI taxonomy): Eukaryota > Metazoa > Chordata > Mammalia > Carnivora > Canidae > Canis > Canis lupus. The sequence goes on along the minus strand of NW_023330840.1, from coordinate 18,651 downwards.
GGTTTTCATTCTTATCATTGCCCTGGGTATTTGGTGAGTTTTCTGATTCCACACAAATCTTAAAATGATTTGTTCCAACACTCTAAAGAAAGTCCAAAGTATTTTGATAGGGATTGCATTAAATGTGTAAATTGCCCTGGGTAACATTGACATTTTCACAATATTAATTCTTCCAATCCATGAGCATGGAATAATTTTCCATCTCTTAGTGTCTTCCTCTATCTCTTTCAGAAGTGTTCTGTAGTTTTTAGGGTATAGATCCTTTACCTCTTTGGTGAGGTTTATTCCTAGGTATCTTATGCTTTTGGGTCCAATTGTAAATGGGATGGACTCCTTAATTTCTCTTTCTTCAGGCTCACTGTTAGTGTCTAGAAATGCCACTGACTTCTGGGCATTGATTTTGTATCCTGCCACGCTACCAAATTGCTATATGAGTTCTAGCAATCTTGGGGTGGAGGCTTTTGGGTTTTCTATGTAGAGTATCATGTCATCGGCGAAGAGGGAGAGTTTGACTTCTTCTTTGCCAATTTGAGTGCCTTTAATGTCTTTTTGTTATCTGATTGCTAAGGCTAGGACTTCTAGTGCTATGTTGAATAGCATTGGTTACAGTGGACATCCCTGTCTTGTTCCTGATCTTAGGGGAAAAGCTCCCAGTGCTCCCCATTGAGAATGATATTGCTGTGGGTTTTTCATAGATGGCTCTTAAGATGTTGAGGAATGTTCCCTCTATCCCTACACTCTGAAGAGTTTTGATCAGGAATGCATGCTGTATTTTGTCAAATGCTTTCTCTGCATCTATTGAGAGGATCATATGGTTCTTGGTTTTTCTCTTGCTGATATGGTGAATCACATTGATTGTATTATGAGTGTTGAACCAGCCTTGCATCCCGGGAATAAATCATACTTGGTCAAGGTTAATAATCTTCTTAATGTACTGTTGGATCCTATTAGCTAGGATCTTGTTGAGAATTTTTGCATCCATGTTCATCAGGGATATTGGTCTATAATTGTCCTTTTTGGTGGGGTCTTTGTCTGGTTTTGGAATTAAGGTGATGCTGGACTCATAGAACAAATTTGGAAGTATTCCATCTCTTTCTATCTTTCCAAACAGCTTTAGTAAATAGGTATAGTTTCTTCTTTAAATGTTTGATAGAAATCCCCTGGGAACCATCTGGCCCTGGACTTTTGTGTCTTGGGAGGTTTTTGATGACTGCTTCAATTTCCTCCCCGGTGATTGGCCTGTTCAGGTTTTCTATTTCTTCCTGTTCCAGTTTCGGTGGTTTGTGGCTTTCCAAGAATGCATCCATTAATTCTACATTGCCTAATTTATTGACTTATAGCTGTTCATAATATGCTTTTAAAATCGTTGGTATTTCCTTGATGTTGGTAGTGATGTCTCCTTTCTCATTCATGATTAATTTGAGTCTTCTTTCTCTTCTTTTTAATAAGGCTGGCTAATGGTTTATGTATCTTATTAATTCTTTCAACGAACCAACTCCTGGTTTTGTTGATCTGTTCCACAGTTCTTCTGGTCTCGATTTCGTTGCGTTCTGCTCGAATCTTTATTAACTATCTTCTTCTGCTGGGTGTAGGATCTATTTGATGTTTTTTTCTCTAGCTCCCTTAGGTGTAAGGTTAGCTTTTGTATTTGAGTTCTTTCCAGTGTTTGGATGGACGCTTGTATTGCGATGTATTCCCCCTTAGGACTGCTTTTGCTGCATCCCAAAGATTTTTAATGGTTGTATCTTCATTCTCATTAGTTTCCATGAATCTTTTTAATTCTTCCTTAATTTCCTGGTTGACCCTTTCATCTTTCAGCAGGATGGTCCTTAACCTCCACGTGTTTGAAGTCCTTTCAAACTTCGTCTTGTGATTTAATTCTAAATTCCAGGCATTATGGTCTGAGAATATGCACGGGATGATCCCAATCTTTTGGTATCAGTTAAGACCTGATTTGTGACCCAGTATGTGGTCAATTCTAGAGAAAGTTCCATGTGCACTGGAGAAGAATTTGTATTCAGTTGCGTTTGGATGTAAAGTTCTGTAGATATCTGTGAAATCCATCTGGTCCAGTGTATCATTTAAAGCTTTTGATTCTTTGGAGATGTTGCACTTAGAAGACCTATCGAGTGTAGACAGCACCAAATTGAAGTCACCAATTATATGTGTATTATTATCTAAGCATGTCTTAACTTTGGTTATTAATTGATTGATATATTTGGCAGCTCTCACATTCGGGGCATATATATTGAGGATGGTTAAGTCCTCTTGTTGAATAGATCCTTTAAGTATGATATAGTGTCCCTCTTCATCTCTCACTACAGTCTTTGGGGTAAATTTTAGTTTATCTGACATAAGGATGGCTAAGCCTGCTTTCTTTTGAGGACCATTGGAATGGTACATGTTTCTCCAACCTTTTATTTTCAGGCTGTAGGTGTCCTTCTGTCTAAAATGAGTCTCTTGTAGACAGCAAATAGATAGGTCCTGCTTTTTTATCCAGTCCGACACCCTGCGCCTTTTGATGGGGCCATTAAGCCCATTCAGGATCAGAATTACGATCGAAAGATATGAGATTAGTGTCATCATCATGCCTATTCAGTCCCTGTTTTTGTGGATTGTTCCACTTGGACTTCTTCTTAGGGAGGAATCTGAAGAGTCCCCCTTAAAATTTCTCGCAGAGCTAGTTTGGTGGTCACATATTCTTTCAGTTCCTCTCAATCATGGAAGCTCTTTATCTCCTTCTATTCTGAATGAGAGCCTTGCTGGATACATTATTCTTGGGTGCATGTTTTTCTCATTTAGGACCCTGAATATATCCTTCCAGCCCTTTCTGGCCTGCCAGGTCTCTGTGGAGAGGTCTGGTGTTAATCTGATATTTCTCCCCATATAAGTTAGGGATCTCTTGTCTCTTGCTGCTTTAAGGATCTTCTCTTCATTTTCGGAATTTGCAGGCTTCATTATTAAGTGTCGAGGTGTTGAATGGTTTTTATTTATTTTAGTGGGGATCTCTCTAATTCCTGGATCTGAATGCCTGTTTCCCTTCCCATATTAGGAAAGTTTTCAGCTATGATTTGTTCAAATATATATTCTAGACCTCTGTCCATTTCCGCACCCTCTGGAACCCCAATTAAACGTAGATTTTTCTTCCACTGGCTGTCACATATTTCCATTAATCTACCCTCATGATCTTTAAATTGTTTGTCTCTTTTTTCCTCAGTTTCCCTCTTTGACATCAACTTGTCTTCTATGTCACTCACTTGTTCTTCCACCTCGTTAACCCTTGTCGTAAGGACCTCTAGTTTGGACGGCATCTCATTTAATTGATTTTTAATTTCTGCCTGATTAGATCTAAATTCTGCAGTCATGAAGTCTCTTGAGTCCTTTATGCTTTTTTTCTAGAGCCACCAGTAGCTTTATAATACTGCTTCTGAACTGGCTTTCTGACATTGAATTGTAATCCAAATTTTGTAACTCTGTGGGAGAGAGGACTGTATCTGATTCCTTCTTTTGAGGTGAGGTTTTCCTTCTAGTCATTTTGCTCTGTGCAGAGTGGCCAAAAACAAGTTGTATTGGGAAATGGGGAAAAAGAGAAAAGAGAAAGAAAAAAGAAAAAAAATGGGGGGGGTAAGCAACAAAAATCAAAAGCAAAAAAGAAAAAAAAACTAGGGGGAGTATCCTCTGATTCTCTATACTGGAAGTCCCTCGACTTCCCCTGGAACTTTCCAGTGATGTTTGGTTGATAATTTGTTTTTCCCTTGTCCCTCTAGCTGGTCTTCTGGGGGAGGGGCCTGTTGTGCTGATTTTCAGGTGTTAGCACTTGGGGGAGCTGCTCTGCCCCCTGCCTGGTGCAGAGCTCAGTGGGGTTGTTTACCCCATGAGGCCCCAAGAGGAACAACCCCAGTGGCGGAGGCAGCTCTGGAGCCTGGAGTCAGCTCCCGCAGTAACTAAGGAGCTCTCGGTCTGCAGGGCGGGGAGGCTCCGGGGCGGGGCCGCTGATCTGCTCACCTCGGGGCAGGAACGTCCTTGCTATCCTGGGCCCTCCCAGCCTCTGCCTGTCCCGGGGGAGGCTGGATCCTGGGCTGTGTCCTGGCGCAGCTGTGCTCCGGAGCCTACGCTGTTGGATTCACGCTCCCGCCCCGCAGCCCCCTCCGCGGAGCCGCCCCCGAGCCCCCCGAGTTGCTCCCGCCCCGCAGCCCCCTCCGCGGACCCGCCCTCGACCCCCCCGAGCTGCTCCCGCCCGGCAGCCCCATCCCCGGAGCCGCCCCCGAGCCCCCCGCCCCCGCCCCCGAGCTACTCCGGTTCCCGCCGTGCGCGCTGCAGCCCTTAGGGAGCTTGGCGCACTCTCCCGGGGTGTAGGTGTCTGTTAGTGTCCCCAGGGAGCCCGAGGGCATCCCCGCCCTCCTGGGTCCTGCTCTAACTCCCTGCGAGCCCCTTTCCGCCCCGGAAGGTTGGTGCAGCTCCTGCTTCTCCGGGACGGGGCTCTCCTGTCCTGGGGACACTCGCCCCGGCCTCAGCCCGGCTCCTCACGGGGCCCCTCCCCCTTGGAGGCCTTTTGTGTCTTTATTTCTTTTTCCCCGTCTTCCTACCTGATAGAAGCGCGAACTCTTCTCACTGTAGCATTCCAGCTGGTCTCTCTTTAAATCTCAGGCCGAATTCGTAGATTTTCAGGATGATTTGAAGGTTATCTAGGTAATTCGGTGGGAACAGGTGATTTGGGGACCCTACTCATCCACCATCTTGTCCCGCCTACCTAGATAACATTCAAATCACCCTGAAAATCTATGAATTCGGCCTGAGATTTAAAGAGAGAACAGCTGGAATACTATAGTGAAAAGAGTTTGTGCGTCTATCAAGTACAACTTGTTTTTGGCCACTCTGCACTGAGCAAAATGACTAGAAGGAAAACCTCACCTCAAAAGAAAGAATCAGAAACAGTCCTCTCTCCCACAGAGTTACAAAATTTGGATTACAATTCAATGTCAGAAAGCCAACCCAGAAGCATAATTATAAAGCTACTGGTGGCTCTAGAAAAAAGCATAAAGTATTCAAGAGACTTCATGACTGCAGAATATAGATCTAATCAGGCAGAAATTAAAAATCAATTAAAAGAGATGCCGTCCAAACCAGAGGCCCTAACGACGAGGGTTAACAAGGTAGAACAATGAGTGACTGACATAGAAGAGAAGTAGATGGCAAGAAAGGAAACTGAGGAAAAAAGAGAAAAACAATGAAAATATCATGAGGATGGTTTAAGGGAAATAAATGATGGCCTCAGAAGGAAAAATCTACGTTTAATTGGAGTTCCTGAGGGCGTCAAAAGGGACAGAGGTCCAGAATGTGTATTTGAACAAATCAGACCTGAGAACTTCCCTAATTTGGGGAGGGAAACAGGCATTCAGATTCAGGAAATAGCTAGATCACCCCGTAAAATCAATAAAAACTGCTCAACACCTCAACATTTAATAGTGAAACTTGCAAATTCCAAAGATAAACAGAAGATCCTTAAAGCAGCAAGAGACAAGAGATCTCTAACTTATATGAAGAGAAATATTAGATTAACAGCAGACCTCTCCACAGAGACGTGGTAGGCCAGAAAGGGCTGGCAGGATATATTCAGGGTCCCAAATGAGAAGAACATGCAGCAGAGTACTGTATCCAACAAGGCTTTCATTCAGAATAGAAGGAGACATAAAGAGCTTCCAAGATAGGCAGAAACTGAAAGAATATGTGACCTCCAAACCAGTTCTGCAAGAAATACTAAGAGGGATTCTGTAATAGAAAGAGGAAGTCCAAGGTAACAATCCACAAAAACAGGGACTGAATAGGTATCATGATGACACTAAATTCATGTCTCTCAATAGTAACTCTCAACGTGAATAGGTTTAATGACCCCATCAAAAGACACAGGGTTTCAAACTGGATAAAAAAGCAGGACCCATCTATTTGCTGTCTACAAAAGACTCATTTTAGACATAAGGACACCGACAGCCTGAAAATAAAAGGTTGGAGAAACATGTACCATTCCAATGGTCCTCAAAAGAAAGCAGGGGTAGCCATCCTTATATCAGATAAACTAAAATTTCCCTGAAGACTGTCGTAAGAGATGAAGAGGGACACTATATCATACTTAAAGGATCTATCAAACAAGAGGACTTAACAATCCTCAATATATATGCCCCAAATGTGGGAGCTGCCAAATATATCAATCAATTAATAACCAAAGTTAAGACACACTTAGATAATAATACACTTATACTTGGAAACTTGAATGTAGCACTTTCTATCATCCATAGGTCTTCTAAGCACAACATCTCCAAAGAAACAAAAGCTTTAAATGGTACACTGGACCAGATGGATTTCACAGATATCTGTAGAACTTTACATCCAAATGAAACTGAATACACATTCTTCTCAAGTGCACATGGAACTTTCTCCAGAATAGACCACATGCTGAGTCACAAATCAGGTCTTAAACCGATACCAAAAGATTGGGATTGTCCATGCGTATTTTCAGACCATAATGCTTTGAAACTAGAACTAAATCACAAGAAGAAGTTTGGAAGGATTTCAAACACGTGGATATTAAGGACCATCCTGCTAAAAGATAAAGAGTCAACCAGGAAATTAGAGAGGAATTAAAAGATTCAAGGACACTAATGAGAATGGAGATACAACTGTTGAAAATCTTTGGCATACAGCAAAAGCAGTCCTGAGGGGGAAAGACATCGCAATACAAGCATCCCTCAAAAATTGTAAAAAACTCAAATACAGAAGCTAACCCTACACTTATAGGAGCTTGAGAAAAAACAGCAAATAGATCCTACACCCAGCAGAAGGAGAGAGTTAATTAAGATTCGAGCAGAACTTAACGAAATCGAGACCAGAAGAACTGTGAAACAAATCAACAAAACCAGGAGTTGGTTCTTTGAAAGAATTAATAAGATAGATAAACCATTAGCCAGCCTTACTAAAAAGAAGAGAGAAAAAAAATAAATAAATAATAAAATTAAAATTAATAAAGTTTTGCAATATTATCAATTTTAGTAATAAAATATATAATATATGCCATATACATAAAATAATAATATCAATTATAGTAATAAACAGTAACCTACTTCAACCACATGAAACAAAAGAATTGTTAGGTAACGTTTGCTTCCTAACTTCTTTTCACCACAGGATGTAAGTGTATCCTGTTTGAAAATAAGAGAATTTTTCTTTGCTGTATTTGTTTAATCTTTTTTTATAGGAAAATAAAAAAAACAAGATTTGGTGTATATAGTAAATAATTATAAACAGTATGTAGTAATGTATCCAAGATAATAAATATTTACTTTAAGAAATTATGATAGTTTAATTTAATGACCACATATTTAATATTTATACCCATTGTAAATAATAAATATGGGGATTTTTGTTAACATACAGATGACAGGTATGAATTTCAGGATTAAAGTAGGTCTTTTAGCATTACCAAGTTGTTTCTCCTAGTATAGTCAGCAGTTAACAGTGATCACATTTGGATGAAGATAGTATAAAAATGTTATTTTTAAAATTTATGTATGACTTTATTTTTCAAATAGTATAACTAAAGCATAGTGTGTTGAAAGTAAATTTTTAAACAAACTAATAAATGACAGGTAACTATAGGCAGCATTAAAATATTTCAAAAAAGAATAACATTTGGTTTTTGATTGTATGAGTAACTTTACCTCTGTTTCTAATCTGAATGTTATCCTTGCTGGATGGAGTATTCCTAGCTATAGCTTTTTCCCATTCAGCACTTTGAATATATCATGCCCCTCTCTTGTGGTTTGCCAAGTTTCTGTTGAAAATCTCCAGATAGACCTATGGGGCTTCCTTTGTAATTTAAGGATTTCTTTTGTCTTGCTGCTTTGAAGATTTTTTCTTTAGCACTATATTTTGCAAATGTAATTACAATATGCCTGGTATTATGCTGAGTGAAATAAGTCAATCAGAAAAGGACAAACATGATATGATCTCATTCATTTGGGTAATATAAACATTAGTGAAAGGGAATAAAGGGAAAAGAGAGGAAATGAGTGAAAATATCAGTGAGGGTTATAGAATATGAGAGACACCCAACTCTGGGAAATGAACAATGGGTAGTGGTAGGGGAGGTGGGCGGGGGGTTGTGGTGACTGGGTGATGGGCACTGAGGGGGGCACTTGGCGGGATGAGCAGTGGGTGTTATGCTATATGTTGGTTAATTGAACTCCAATAAAAAATAAATTTTAAAAATTAAAACAACAACAACAACAATATGATTGGTATTGGCCTGCTTTCGTTGATATTGTTGGGACTTCCCTGTGGCTCCAATATGTGAGTGTCTATTTCCTTCCACAGGTTAGGGAAGTTTTCAACTATTATTTCCTAAAATACATTTTCTGCCTCTTTTCTCTCTTCTTCTTCTTCTGGAATTCCTATGAACATAGGAACATAATATGAAAGTTATTATGTTTAGTGGAAAAAAAATACATTTTCTACCCCTTTTCTCTCTTCTTCTTCTGGAATTCCTATGAACATAGGAACATAATATGAAAATTATTATGTTTAGTGGAGTCCCTGAATTCCTTAAATCTATACTCATATTGCATAATTTCTCTTTATGTCTTTTGTTCAGCTTTATTATTTTCCATTTTGTCTTCTATATCATTAATTTGTTCCTCTGTTTCCTCCAGCCTACTGTTCATGGCATGGAAACTGTTTCCAATCTCATTTTTGCATACCTTATCACTAATTGATTCTTTTTTAGCTCTTTTATCTCTGTGGTAAGGATCTACCTAATGTCTACTTTTCACAAGCCCAGAGAGTATCTTTATGATTTTTGCTTTAAACTATACATCAGGCATGTTACTTGTACCTGGTTTTAATAGGTCTCTGGCTGTGGCCTTATATTGTTCTTTCATTTTGGATAAGTTCCTCCATCTTGACATTTTACCTAAGTCTATACCCTCTTTTCTGTGTTAGAAAAACCAATTATATCTCCTGTTCCTGAGAGTAATGGCTTTATGAAGAAGAGTTTATGTAGTGTCCAGGATCTGGTGCTTTAGTGAATCTCTGGTGTGTACTGTGTGTTATGTTGTTGTGTTGTGGCTGCCCTAACCTTCAAGCTAGTCATTGTGGGCACTGTTTGGTTCCTGGCCTTAATGTGGTTAGTTTTAAGTAGATGTGGTCTGGTCTGCATGTGAAATGAGACCTGACACCACTTCCATCAGAATTGAGGCCTGCAGAGTCCTCTGGTCAGGAGACATGGTATGGACAGGGGTTTATACTGGTCTTTTCAGGGCCCACATTGCTGGGACTAAGGCAAACTTGCTAAGAACACAGGGACATTGGGCCTAGTGTACCCAAGTCAGGCATCTGATGTGAGCACTGCACTGCTTCCCACATGTGGCTCTGTATTTATGCTGAGGGAGAGGGAAATGACAGCAGTTTTGTTCCTGGAGAAACATCTTCCTGAACACTCTGGGAAAAGAGCAAACAATCTTCCCCTGTGTGTCCCCAGACATTCTTCAGATCACTATTCTCCATGCTGTGTGCCCCGAGGTGTTTGTCTGCCTTCTCTTCTGGAGCAGAGCAGTACCTCCTGAGCTCTATTCCAGCCAAGCTTGCTGACCTTTAAAAATCTAGGCTTTCCACAACAAATATCATTCTCAATGGGGAACACTGGGAGCCTTTCCCCTAAGATCAGGAACAACACAGGAATCTCCACTCTCATCACTGCTATTCAACATAGTACTGGAAGTCCTGTCCTCAGCAATCAGACAACAAAAAGAAATAAAAGGTATTCAAATGGGCAAAGAAGAAGTCAAACTCTTCCTCTTTACTCTACAGAGAAAACCCAAAAGACTCCACCCCAAGATTGCTAGAACTCATACAGCAATTTCGCAGTGTGAAAGGATACAAAATCAATGCCCAGAAGTCAGTGGCACTTCTATACACTAACAATGAGACTGAAGAAAGAGAAATTAAGGAGTCAATCCCATTTACAATTGCACCCAAAAGCATAAGATACCTAGGAATAAACCTCACCAAAGAGGTAAAGGATCTATACCCTAAAACCTACAGAACACTTCTGAAAGAGATAGAGGAAGACACAAAGAGATGGAAAAATATTCCATGCTCATGGATTGGAAGAATTAATATTGTGAAAATGTCAATGTTGCCCAGGGCAATGTACACGTTTAATGCAATCCCTATCAAAATACCATGGACTTTCTTCACAGTTGGAACAAGTCACCTTAAGATTTGTGTGGAATCAGAAAACACCCCGAATAGCCAGGGGAATGTTAAAAAAGAAAACCATAGCTGGGGGCATCACAATGCCAGATTTCAGGTTGTACTACAAAGCTGTGGTCATCAAGACAGTGTGGTATTGGCACAAAAACAAACACATAGATCAATGGAACAGAATAGAGAATCCAGAAGTAGACCCTCATCTTTATGGCCAACTAATATTTTACAAAGCAGGAAAGACTATCCACTAGAAAAAAAGACAGTCTCTTCAATAAATGGTGCTGGGAAAGTTGGACATCCACATGCAGAAGAATGAAACTAGACCACTCTCTTGCCCCCTACACAAAGATAAACTCAAAATGGATGAAAGATCTAAATGTGAGACAAGATTCCATCAAAATCCTAGAGGAGAACACAGGCAACACCCTTTTTGAACTTGGCCACAGAAACTTTTTGCAAGATACATCCATAAAGGCAATGGAAACAAAAGCAAAAATGAATTATTGGGACTTCATCAAGATTAAAAGCTTCTACGCAGCCAAAGAAACAGTCAACAAAACTCAAAGACAACCTACAGAATGGGAAAAGATATTTGTAAATGACCTATCAGATAAAGGGCTAGTATCCAAGATCTATAAAGAACTTATTAAACTCAACAGCAAATAAACAATCTAATCATGATATGGGCAAAAGACATGAACAGAAATCTCACAGAGGAAGACATAGACATGGCCAACATGCACATGAGAAAACGCTTTGCATCACTTGCCATCAGGGAAATACAAATCAAAACCACATTGAGATACCACCTCACGCCAGTGAGAAAGGGGAAAATTAACAAGGCAGGAAACCAGAAATGTTGGAGAGGATGCAGAGAAAAGGGAACCCTCTTGCACTGTTGGTGGGAATGTGAACTGGTGCAGCCACTCTGGAAAACTCTGGAGGTTCCTCAAAGAGTTAAAAATAGACCTGCCCTATGACCCAGCAATTGCATTGCTGGGGATTTACCCCAAAGATACAGATGCAATGAAACGCCGGGACACCTGCACCCCGATGTTTATAGCAGCAATGTCCACAATAGGTAAACTGTGGAAGGAGCCTCAGTGTCGATCGAAAGATGAATGGATGAAGAAGATGTGGTCTATGTATACAATGGAATATTACTCAGCCATTAGAAACGACCAATACCTACCTTTTGCTTTAACGTGGATTGAACTGGAGGATATTATGCTGAATGAAGTAAGTCAATCAGAGAAGAACATTATATGGTCTCATTCATTTGTGGAATATACAAAATAGTCAAAGGGAATAAAGGGTAAAGGAGAGAAAATGAGTGAAAATATCAGTGAGGGTGACAGAACATGAGAGATTCCTAACTCTGGGAAACAGACAAGGGGTAGTGGAAAGAGAGGTGGGCAGGGGATTGGGATGACTGGGTGACGGTCCCTGAGGGGGGCACTTGGGGGGATGAGCACTGGGTGTTATGCTATATGTTGGCAAATTGAACTCCAATTTTTAAAAAATGGGGGAAGGGGGGATCCCTGGGTAGCGCAGTGGTTTGGCACCTGCCTTTGGCCCTGAGCGCGATCCTGGAGACCCGAGATCGAATCCCACGTCGGGCTCCCGGTGCATGGAGCCTGCTTCTCCCTCTGCCTATGTCTCTGCCTCTCTCTCTGTGTGTGTGACTATCATAAATAAATAAAAAAAATTTTAAAAATGGGGGAAAAAACCCTCCAGGCTTTAGATCCTACTTCCTGCAAGAACTCTTGAAAACCAGACCCTCTTATTTTCCAAGCTGATGGTTTTGGGAAAATGTTCTTCTTATGCATTCCCCTGTGTTTTCCTCTCTCTCACCCTTCCCCATGACCATGATTCCTTCACTTCCACAGCACTCATGATTCATTCCTGTCATAACCCACGTCTCTGCATTCCCTACCTCCTTCAATGTGGTCTCTTCTCTCCTTCAGCTGTTGAATTTTTTCTGTTAGTTTTAAAGTCAACTTCTAGGGTATGTAGTAGGATCATCTAATAGTTATCTGGTTGTGCTCCTGGCACAATCCCAGGGTCCTACTACTCCATCTCACCCATTATCTTGTTGGGGGGGGGGGGTGGCACCCAGGTGGGTAATATTTGGTTTTTAAAAAGAAAAGATCTGAAGGTTTTCATTTTGTTTTGTTTCTTTTTTTTTTTAATTGGAAATACTTTCAGTGAAGACAGCCAAGGTAACCACTTCTCAAACTTACCCAAAAGCGCTTGAAAAGTAACCTACAATAATCACAAAATGTATTTTAAAATAACTGTAAATGAGATGAGTGAAGAGATGGAGGTGGGAAGTGAAGAGAAGCCATAAAGTAATATGTGTATGTAAGATTGCTGTATGGTCGTTTAGTTAGAAAATATCACCAGCTCAAACTCTGTGTCAACATAATTCCAGTGTTTAAAACAATGATTGGGCCAAGTTGATGGTAATTCGGTTTTCATGTGCTCTCTCTTCTCTCTAAGATCATCTTTTCAGCAGTTTGTTTTTTTTTTACATATCATTTCAAAGTCCTTTTCATGCCTGAGATGTACCATCACTACCAATAACTAACCCAGATTCTCTCCAAAGACACCTAAGTGCTAATTTTCTTCATGCTTCCTCCATATCTGTCTGCCATTGTATAATTTTAAAATATGTGATGGCAGAATGTTTAAGGAGGAATAAACCAAAACTGATAGAGCCTTATAAATAAATATCACTAAGTTTATAAAGATATTTCTCCAAGAAAAGTTGAGGGCATATAATTACCCTCTTAGGCTATGGCAGTAAACGAGTGAGGGTATTGTGATGGTGTTACCATCCATTGCTACAATCCATTGTAGATGGATGAGTGTTGTTCCCATTTGAAGGAGTGAAATGTGCTGAAGGAAATGACAAAGGAGGTATTTCTGTCAAAGAAAATTGAGAAAAGTGTTATCATACACTGAGAAAAGTGTTATCAGTCTTTACAATATGGCTGAATGTTATAAAAGGAAGATAATCATATTAGAAACACCACAATTTACCACTGTTCACCTTATCATCTTCTTTCTCCAGAATATTAAGCCTTTTATAAATTGAAATCTACAGGACAATGGAGGAAAGCAACAACAGTTCTGAAAAGGGATTTCTTCTGCTGGGATTCGCAGATGATCCCCAACTAGAAAGGATCCTTTTTGTCATAATTTTGCTTTTCTACATCTTGAACATTCTGGGGAACACTGCCATCATTTTGGTGTCTTATTTAGCCCCCATACTCCACACTCCAATGTACTTTTTCCTTAGCAATCTCTCTTGTGTGGACATCTGCTTTACCACCAGCGTTGCCCCACAGTTGCTGGTTACCATGAATAAAAAAGAAAAAAACATGAGCTATGGTGGATGTGTGGCCCAGCTCTATGTGGCTATGGGGTTGGGATCCTCTGAATGTATTCTTTTGGCAGTCATGGCTTATGATCGATATGCTGCTGTCTGCCGGCCTCTGCAATACACAACTATTATGCATCCTCAGCTTTGTGCTTCCCTGGCCATCATAGCATGGCTCAGTGGTCTTATCACCTCCTTAATTCAATGCTCCCTTACTGTGCAGCTGCCCCTTTGTGGTCATCGCAAACTGGACCACATTGTCTGCGAGGTTCCTGTGCTCATCAAACTGGCCTGTGTGGACACAACAATCAATGAAATAGAACTCTTTGTGGCCAGTGTGATTTTTCTAATTGTCCCTGTGTCACTCATCCTAGTCTCCTATGGCTTTATAACAAAAACTGTGCTGAGGATAAAATCAGCAGCAGGGCGCCGGAAGGCCTTTGGGACTTGTTCTTCCCACCTGATTGTGGTCATCATTTTTTATGGAACCATCATCTTTATGTACCTTCAGCCAGCCAAAAGTAGCTCAAAAAACCAGGGAAAGTTTGTTTCTCTTTTCTACACCATAGTCACCCCAGTCTTAAACCCCATTATCTATACTCTGAGAAACAAAGATGTGAAAGGGGCCTTGAGAACACTGGTGATGAGAAATGTTTTAGTTTCAAAAAATACATGACTCCTAAGTATGATCTTAGTGGCTGTTCTTAGCGCATGGATTGTTTGTTCTAAGTTTTGGGATACTTGTACATAATACAGGAGTAGTAGTAAAGAAGAAGTAAAACCACAGAATCCTGTAAGAAACTAACATATTCCAGTCACAAGAGTGTTTCATTCTTCCCAAGCATTTTTTGCATGAATCCAAAGATCCTGTGTTTACAGAAACTCTTTGCTCTTCTTCATCCATGCCATCCACTTTCATTCACAAACCATTTCACTCTGTATATATATTTATCTGGCATATTATTCCTAAAAGCTCAACTGAAATGTTACCTACATTCCCTAGCTTACCTGAAATGATATTCATCTCACCCTCTGTGAAGAATTGTGTTATAATATATATTCCCATAAAAGATGAAACATAACTTTATTTCTACATTTTCACACACATTGTGTATTATACACACACAATAACATATATAAGTTATATATCATGTCTTATATATACATATTATATATATAAACATATATATATATAACAAACTTGGAAATAACATATAATATATAGCCATTTCCTCATTAGTTTAAACCAGAGAATGGACAAGTTTCACTATATCAACTTATTTATATTATGAAAAACATAAATATAATTCAGAATTGTGATATGTTGATTACATTTGTAATGTAAATTATGACTTTATTGTGAAAGCAATGAAACAAGTAAGCTTCTATTAAGTTGATCAATTCAGGGCAGCCCTGATGGCTCACCGGTTTAGCATCACCTTCGGCCCAGGGTGTGATCCTAGAGACCTGGGATTGAGTCCCACGTCAGGCTCCCTGCATGGAGCCTGCCTCTCCCTCTACCTGTGTCTCTGCCTCTCTCTCTCTCTCTCTCTCTCTCTCTGTGTCTCTCATGAATAAATAAATAAAATCTTTTAAAAAATTTGATCAATTCACATATTGTTTATTCCCATTCTCTTGAAAGAATTTTAATAATTGAGTGAAAGTGAAAGAAAGTGTGTATCATTCTTTCTGTCTCTGTCCAAAGAGAGTGAAATATGTCAATTGTCAGTCTCAAGTATTTTAGCAGAATTGTACAGGTATAGAAAAATTGATTTTTTTAAAAGATTTTAAATCTTTATGATCCTGAACTTCAGGATCATGCCCTGGGCCAAAGGCAGGCACTAAACCACTGAGCCAACCCAGAGATCCCCGAAAAAACTGATTTAATCTATAATCTTACTCATTTTTTATTATGACTCCCACAAGGCAAAAGGAATCATCAAAACATCAATGAAAATAAAAAGTACTCATACTGTGTGGGCTTTCATGTCATTGAAACTTACGACAAAAAAACAAAAAAACAAAAAACCTGAGGCTCACTTAAAATTCATCTTTGTATTAAAATAACACTGACAGTCTACAAGAGAAAATTTAGACTTGTGTCTACTTCCAAAGACTAATTTGAAGATTAAAAGGCTGCACACATAAGAATGAAAAAAATCAGGAAAATTTTCTGAGTAAATCAGTGATCAGTGATGCCTTTCCAAAAAATACTTTGTGCACTTTATACCCTGTAAACATCTTGGTAGCAGCTGAAATAATGAATATTCAGTTTATGAGAAATAAAAGGCATAAAAGACTAGTTGAGGGATCCCTGGGTGGCGCAGCGGTTTGGTGCCTGCCTTTGGCCCAGGGCGCGATCCTGGAGACCCGGGATCGAATCCCACGTCAGGCTCCCGGTACATGGAGCCTGCTTCTCCCTCTGCCTGTGTCTCTGCCTCTCTCTCTCTCTCTCTCTCTCTCTCTCTGTGTGACTATCATAAAAATAAAAAAATAAAAATTAAAAAAATTAAAAAAAAGACTAGTTGAATTTGCCTTCCAGAATTTTCAAATATGAATAACACACTCACTAATGGAGGAAGTTTTGGGAACCTAATGGGACATGTTAAGAAGCACAAGCTTTCATTTATAATATGCAAGGTGAGAAGTTGTACAGGCAACCTCATGTTTATAGAAGCTTTATTTCTTTATACCCAGTAAAGCTTGACAAGGGAAAAAAAAACCCACATCAGAACATAAATGTATTTAAATGAAATTTGGCATCCATGACACAAATAAGATTACATTTAATAAAATAAACTGTAAAAAAAAAATGAAAAGAAAACCAGATATAAAATAAGGAAAGTAACAGAGTGGCCCAGACAGTTAAGTGTCTGACACTTGATCTCAGCTCAAGTCTTGACCTCAGGGTTGTGAATTCAACCAATTCACATTGGGCATCATGCTGGATGTGGAGTCTGACGGGCACTGAGGGGGGTACTTGATGGGATGAGCACTGGGTGATATGCTATATGTTGGCAAATTGAACTCCAATAAAAAAAAAAAAGATCCCTCTTACTACACTAGTTAAAGTAAAAAAGTAAAATTAATTAATTTAAAAAGTCATACAAAATTTACAAAGAACTACTATAAAAATGCAGAGACAAATTTAAAACTTACTTAAGGGTAATATTGCTGTCCGAGAAACCACCAAGGAGTCGACACCGATGCAAGTACATGAGGGTTTATTTACAAGCTTGAGCTTGGGTCCAAGTATACTCCACACAGCAGAGCAGGGGCTTGGACCCCAAAGTGAGTTACTGCTTGGTTTTTTATGGGCTGGTCTAGAGGATTTTCAGAAGGGGTGGAGGAATTTTTTTCCATTCCAGTATGGGGGAAAGAGTGGGGGAGTTTCTTAAGATTTGATATGGGATTCTCTGCTGAGGGCATTCTGAGCTCTGCTGTCTTTCTGATATGGGATTCCCTGCCGAGGACATTCTGCAGTTTTTCCTGTAAAGTTCAGCTCTTATTCACAGGGGCCTAAGATGGCTGTACTTGTGCTAATGCTAAACTTGAGGTGGAATGGCCTTAATTTTCTCGGCCTCCACAATATGGAAAAGAATTTCTGTGGAAAAAATAAATAACTACTATACACAACAAATTACTGCCAATGTAGTTTTATTAAATACAGTAAAATAGCTAAATATGCTATTCTATACAACAAAGAGATAATAGGCAAATCCTGCAAAAACAAAGCAGAAATAATATAAGAGGAACAAAAGACACATGGAAAGGAAGTTTACTAAAATGACTTAATAAAAATAAAAACAATTTTTAAAATCCAGTTACTTTTTTTTTAATGTAATGCCAAGTTTTTCTAAGATGGTATAGTTATATTGCTTTTGCTGTCGTGGTACATATACAATTCTATATTATCTTTTTTACTTATATTATTGTGAGCTTTTCTATTATGATTTAGTAGTCTCAAAAAAATCCACAATTTATTATTTTTTTTCCTTACTATTGAAGGGTTTACATTTTTTCTTTAATTAATAGCTGCATTGAGTACACCTCCACATTTTTAGACTATGTTTATTATTATATGTTTATATGGAATTTTTAGAAATGCAATTGGTAAGCCAAAAACGGGGATACATAAGTCAATTTACACATATTAACAACTTACTTTCTAAAATGGTTTTCCATGTTATTCCCACAAGAAAAGGCAATATTGCCTAGCTATTTAATCATACAATGTTATCATTTTTAAAAACTATACAATGAAAAAAAAGGTGTAATGCATATATGGTTCCAACATTCCTTCAAATACTATGAAATGGCAGAAATGTAGTTTTTTTATTTTTAAAGATTTTATTTATTTATTCATGAGAGACATAGAGGAGAGAGGTAGAGACAAAAGCAGAGGGAGAAGCAAGCTCTCTGCGGGAAGCCTGATGTGGGACTTGATCCCAGGACTCCGGGATCACGACCTGATCCAAAGGCAGACACTCAAACACTGAGCCACCCAAGCGCCCCTGAAATGTGTTTACAGGCACTGAAGGGGGGCACTTGATGGATGAGCACTGGGTGTTATACTGTATGTTGGCAAATTGAACACCAATAAAAAATAAATTTGTTATTAAAAGAAAAAATAAATAATAAAATAAATAAATTAAATAAAAATAATAATAAGTAAGAAAATGATGCCCTTTGTCAGAATACTGAAGAATCCAAGGAACAGAGAAAACGTATAGAAGATTTCATTTTTTTTTATTTTTTTAGATTTTATTTATTTATTCATGAGAGACACAGAGAGAGAGAGGCAGAGATATAGGCAGAGAGAAGCAGGCTCCATGCAGGGAGCCTGATGTGGGACTCGATCCTGGGACTCCAGGATCATGCCCTGGGCCAAAGGCAGATGCTCAACCACTGAGCCACCCAGGCATCCCCATAGAAGATTTTAGAAACAGAACCTGCAGCACAAAATCTAGCCCAAATTATGAGGAAAATAAGTGGAAATACTTTGA